>NC_057855.1:92697218-93000248 GCF_015237465.2 Chelonia mydas
AAAAAGCAATACTCCGATGTGGAAACTACTAACCCAAACCACCAAAAAAGAAAATCAACCTTCTACTGGTGGCATCTGACTCAGATAATGAAAACGAACATGTATCAGTCAGCACTGCTTTGGACTGTTACTGAGCATAAACCATCATCAGCATAGATGCATGTCCCCTGGAGTGGTGGTTGAAACATGAAGGGACATATGAATCTTTAGCGCATCTGGCATGTAAATACCTTGCAGTGCCGGCTACAATCATGCTATGAGTACACAGGTTCTCACTTTCAGGTGACACTGTAAACAAAAAGCGGGCAGCATTATCTCCTGCGTTTGTAAACAAACCTGTTTGTCTGAGCAATTGGCTGAAGAAGAAATAGGACTGAGTGGACTTGCAGGCGCTAACATTTTACATTGTTTTATTTTTAAATGCAGGTTTTTTGTACATAATTCTTCATTTGTAAGTTCAACTTTCATGATACAGAGATTGCATTACAGTCCTTGTATTAGGTGAATTGAAAAATACTATTTCTTTTGTTCTTTTTTGCAGTGCAAATACTTGTAATCAAAAATAAAGTGAACATTGGACACTTTGTATTCCGTGTTGTAATTGAAATCAATATATTTGAAAATGTAGAAAACATCCAAAAATATTTAAATAAATGGTATTCTATTATTAACACTGCGTTTAATCATGCGATTAATCGTGAATATTTTTTTTAATTGTGAGTAATTTCTTTAGTCATGCGATTAATCTTTTTAATCACGCGATTAATTGCAATTAATTTTTTTAATCGCTTGACGTGCCTATTGCACACACACACACACACACACACACACACACACACACACACACACATATATATATACAGGAGCTATGCTAGTTTATATCAGCTGAGGTTCTGGGTCAGAATTCTACTCTGTAATTCTACTCTGTAATTCTACCTCTGTCTCTAAATACTGTGTTGCTTTAGTTGCTCTACTGACTATTCCTACAAAAATAATTATCCAGAGAACAATAGATTGCTATACATCAAGGCCAATGGAATGAAATGGATAATAACCTCTTGCTTCCCTATCCACAGTAATTGATGGGCCATTTAAAACGAACTGTTCCATGTAGGAAAATGCCTTATACTGGAAATGCTTCACATCTCGCCACAATACTGCCCCTATATTTTTGCTCTGATGAGCATGTAGTCATGGTCTTGCTTGGGGAATCTGTCTTGCCCAGAAATGAGCCATTTTGGTAACCACCGTAGCAATACATCCCTCAACAGAAACACCACTCAAAAGGAGAATGAGCAGCTGCAATTAAAAATGCTGAGGAAAATGCCTGACAATGGTGAATTGCAATCACTAGACAAACAGCATCCATGGACATTGGTCAAACCAGACAGTCTCTACGTAAAAGAATAAATGGACACAAATCAGACGTCAAGAATTATAACATTCATAAACCAGTCGGAGAACACTTCACTCTCTCTGGTCACTCGATTTCAGACCTAAAGGTCGCAATATTAGAACAAAAAGACTTCAAAAACAGACTCCAACGAGCGATTGCTGAATTGGAATTAATTTACAAACTGGATACAATTAACTTAGGCTTGAATAGAAACTGGGAGTGGATGGGTCATTACACAAAGTAAAACTATTTCCCCATGTTTATTTCTCCACCCCGCACTGCTCCACGGACGTTCCTGTTAACTGCTGGAAATGGCCCACCTTGATTATCACTGCAAAAGATTTTCTCCCCCCTCCCCCGCTCTCCTGCTGGTATTAGCTCATCTTAAGTGATCGCTCTCCTTACAGTGTGTATGGTAACACCCATTGTTTCATGTTCTGTGTGTATATAAATCTCCTCCCTGTATTTTCCACTGAATGCATCCGATGAAGTGAGCTGTAGCTCACCAAAGCTTATGCTCAAATAAATTGGTTAGTCTCTAAGGTGCCACTAGTACTCCTCTTCTTTTTAGCATCCGGTAGGTACTTCCTATTGTTATTAACAACAAAGCTGCACCCTCTGGAATGTAAACATGAGCTATGTCAGGCTCTAATAAACGTTGAGAAAATGCTGTTCAACCAAGCAAGCATATTGTCTATCAGACTGCACACTTTCCAATAAAACTTGACGTTATCACGGGTAGATGTTATTACTGCATTTTTAATAAACGATGCGGTGAGCACATTTCTAACAGAAATATGTTGAACGTTATTGTAGGTTGCACAGTGGAGGCTAAATACCATATGTTATTGCTTCCAGGGCAATTTTGCTAGGTTATTATGTTTTATAATAAAACAAATAACTCAATAGTATTCTGCAGATCCAGAATATGTTGCATCAGTTTTATTGTTCCCTGATCCCTGGTGTTGATGCACAAAGCTGAAGCAAGCACATATGTTCTTGCTTTCTTGCAGGCACAAGCTAGCTGGGGCCATTGGGAAGAGAACCTATTGGCCTAGCTTGGTGGACCAAACATTCCAGAGCAGCCTATCTGCATGAATATAGAAGGAAAGGTTCACGAATACCCAGTTCCACTTCCACAGACAGTAGAGACCCCACAGTTGTCTAAGGGAATGCACTGCCAGGGGGCCCCAGCAGTTAATCAGCTTACCTGCTTCGTCTGTCTGCCACCAGCAATAAGTCCAAAGCCACTGACCCGCTCCAATGCAGGTCAGCGCCGTTCACAATACAGTCAATCCGCAGATTCCTTCCTGGGGAAATTGTAGATGATAGCTCCCAGAAAAGAGGTTAACATTGGTGGGGAAGGGAAAGAACAAGCTACGGATGCCTTAAGAAGTTCAATGCTGTAATGTGTAGCAGAATCCCACAATTCCTTCTGCTCAGGATGAAAACCCATCTGGTAGGCCACTGAACAAGACCACACAGGGGGGGACTGCTGTGTTACATGGGAAGGCCTTTTGTGGGCCTTTAGATTTGGACAAAGACCTGTGCTTCTGGATGCTTAAATAAAATGAATTTCCAAGCCTTTTGAGGTCCACCCCTAATTTTAATCTTTATTTAGAGTAAGAGCCTGAGTTACTAAGTGTCTAAAAGCTGCTCACCATCTGTAACTTGTCTTCAGTTTGCATCCCTACTGCAAGATTTCCCATGAGGACTGACGTTAAGCTCCCATTCCTTCCTTTGCTGCAGCTGATACCTAAGACATATCTGAAGAGCAGTGTTTATTACTGCTGTAAATATAAAAAATAATAATCACTTCATTTCAAAAGCACTTTGCCTTACAGACATGTCTTGCTTGTCAGAAGAAGATAATATGGAAGCACTGTAGCTCTCCAGCTATTAGCAGAAGCTGGAGGTTACGTTCCATTCACTAGCCTAAATAAAAAGGCCGAGTTACGTATTTTGATGGAAGAGAGCTGTGTGCCTTGAGAGAAATGGAGGGAGATAAGCATGCTGGATGTGCTGTAACCTTCTTAATGTCTTAAAAGTATCTTCTTAAGGGAGAGAGTTATATATATGGGCAGGTCAGGAAAGGGACAGATGACTGAGAATGGACAACGTGCTCCCAGCCCCTTCCACAACTGCTGTTTCTAGGAGTGGAGCAAAAATTAAAAATGGGAACAGAATCAGCTATGGGCACTGGTGTACTGACTCTTCACACTGAATTCTGGGGTTCCACTTCCTGCCTACACACTGCTCTCAGCTGCTAATGATACAGAAATCAGGGAAAATTGACAAGCCTACCTAGCAGAGCATTTGATAATTTTGTTTCCAAACGTATCCCTTAAAAAATCCAATTACTACCTGAGGAATTGCAAGTGAAATTAATATGGGACTCTAGTCTACATAAAAATGGGGAGAGTAGCTTTATGGGAATCTGAAAGTGTCTGTAGCCAAGCATGCAAACAAGAGAAATGTAAGGCGTTGCATGTCATTATGTATTTCAAATTAAAGGGGAGAGTGAGGAAGTGCGGATGCAATATGGAATAAAAAAGGCAACTTCTGTTAACATCCACAGGTAATTTGTGCAAGGGGATCAGCATGTCATGCTACCTTTGTTCCTAATGGCCCATGTCTCCCCACCCAGTGTGGAAATCCACTCTTACAGCTGCCCAACCTGTGAGCTGCTCCATGCGAGACATTCGCTGAAAAACATTTAATGAGCTAATTTGCATATAATTTGCATAGACACATGGACACGGGCCGTACACTTTGAGCCACACAGTGGTGCAGGGAGAACATGGGGCTGCAGAAACCTTGGCAGATGCAGTAAGTAAAAAGGTGGGTGAAAGGAGTCTGAAGGAGTGAGGGTGTCTGGGGCGTTGCTAGGTGCTGGAAGGGGGCTGCCTGGCGGTAGATGGGTGGTGCTGAATGAGGATGACTGGTGAACATTGGGTGGAGATAATGAGGGGAAGGAGATCTGAGAGGTGCTGGGTCAGCACTGGGCTTCCTCACCCTCTGACCCCACTGCAGTTTGTGTCTCCTCCTCATTCTCCACTTTCTGTACTGGGGCAGCTTCCACCACCCAATACCACTGTTCTTCTCCCACCCAATCCAGCAGTGGGAGTAACAAGACCACCTGGTTGCCTGCTCAGCACAGCGGCCCCTGGTGACGATCAGGAGCAAATACAGCTTATTCCTGAAGAGGTCTGACATTTCAGCTGGATTGGAGGAATGTGTGACACTTGGCAACCCTGCCAAGCACCCCTGTTCCCCTCTCTCCCACTTCCCTTACCATATTTGTTCTTCCCATACCCATTCTCCAACCTTTCCGTTTCTACATAACTCCTATTTCCAAATCTACACCACACGGCTTGTATTGCAGAACTACAGCTGCTGTAATAAAGAATTAAGCGCAGGGGGAATTGTGAATTCCACATTCTGCAATGTGTGCATTGATTCACAGGTCTCATTTCCTAATGGCCCCACAGGTATAAACTGTTTCTAAAGCTGCGCTAAATATTCACAGTGGAAACCCAGAACTGCACTGTGACAGGGACAAAGTCTGCATTAAATAAAATGTGTGACTCAGCATTGACAGCCAAAGAGCAAGAACTGAATTTCTTTTAGGAAAAAACAAATAGAGCAAGGAAATAAAACCATGTTTGCATCCAGCAGCAGAGATCTGTTACTTTCACCTGGCATCAATATTCCAACACCCCAGCCAAGGGTTATATCTAGTTTTATATCCTCTCTCCACCCCCACCCCAAACTTCTGAAAGAGTAAGCTTTAGAGGTACTGTTATGATATCCAATTAAAGCCCAAGTTCCTGATCTCCCAGGTAACAAAAAGTTGTCAATATTATTCACAGTCAGAACAAGTTTCTGGATGGACTTGTCAGTTCATGGGCCTATATGCCAACATATGCCAAAACAAATTTAAGAAAGCTGCAAAATTATTCCACGCTTTTGTATACCATACACCACAGATACTACTACTTTATAGGTTTCAGAGTAACAGCCGTGTTAGTCTGTATTCGCAAAAAGAAAAGGAGTACTTGTGGCACCTTAGAGACTAACCAATTTATTTGAGCATAAGTTTTTGTGAGCTTATCCATAACTATTTTACATTTGGGGACAATGTATACCTTCAGATCAGCGGCACTGCTATGGGTACCCACATGGCCCCACAGTATGCCAACATTTTTATGGCTGACTTAGAACAACGCTTCCTCAGCTCTCGTCCCCTAACGCCCCTACTCTACTTGCGCTATATTGATGACATCTTCATCATCTGGACCCATGGAAAAGAAGCCCTTGAGGAATTCCACCATGATTTCAACAATTTCCATCCCACCATCAATCTCAGCCTGGTCCAGTCCACACAAGAGATCCACTTCCTGGACACTACAGTGCTAATAAACGATGGTCACATAAACACCACCTTATACCGGAAACCTACTGACCGCTATTCCTACCTACATGCCTCCAGCTTTCACCCTGACCACACCACACGATCCATCGTCTATAGCCAAGCTCTGCGATACAACCGCATTTGCTCCAACCCCTCAGACAGAGACAAACACCTACAAGATCTCTATCAAGCATTCTTACAACTACAATACCCACCTGCGGAAGTGAAGAAACAGATTGATAGAGCCAGAAGAGTTCCCAGAAGTCACCTACTACAGGACAGGCCTAACAAAGAAAATAATAGAACGCAACTAGCCGTCACCTTCAGCCCTCAACTAAAACCCCTCCAACGCATTATTAAGGATCTACAACCTATCCTGAAGGATGACCCAACACTCTCACAAATCTTGGGAGACAGGCCAGTCCTTGCCTACAGACAGCCCCCCAACCTGAAGCAAATACTCACCAGCAACCACATACCACATAACAGAACCACTAATCCAGGAACCTATCCTTGCAACAAAGCCCGTTGCCAAGTGTGCCCACATATCTATTCAGGGGACACCATCACAGGGCCTAATCACATCAGCCACACTATCAGAGGCTCGTTCACCTGCACATCCACCAATGTGATATATGCCATCATGTGCCAGCAATGCCCCTCTGCCATGTACATTAAACCCTGGATTTGTGCTGGAAATGGCCCACCTTGATTATCATACACATTGTAAGGAGAGTGGTTACTTTAGATAAGCTATTACCAGCAGGAGAGTGGGTTTGTGTGTGTGCGGGGGAGGGGAAGGGGGGGGGTGAGAAAACCTGGATTTGTGCTGGAAATGGCCCAACTTGACTATCATACACATTGTAAGGAGAGTGATCACTTTAGATAAGCTAAAATAAAAGGAGTACTTGTGGCACCTTAGAGACTAACCAATTTATTTGAGCATGAGCTTTCGTGAGCTACAGCTCACTTCATCGGATGCATACTGTGGAAACTGCAGAAGACATTATATACACAGAGACCATGAAACAATACCTCCTCCCACCCCACTCTCCTGCTGGTAATAGGTTATCTAAAGTGATCATCAAGTTGGGGCATTTCCAGCACAAATCCAGGTTTTCTCACCCTCTGCCCCCCCCCCCCCAAACTCACTCTCCTGCTGGTAATAGCCCATCCAAAGTGACCACTCTCTTTACAATGTGTATGATAATCAAGGTGGGCCATTTCCAGTACAAATCCAGATTTTCTGACCCCCCCCACTCCCCTCCAAAAACCACACACACAAACTCACTCTCCTGCTGGTAATAGCTTATCCAAAGTGACCACTCTCCTTAACATGTGTATGTGACCACTCTCTTTACAATGTGTATGATAATCACATACACATGGTAAGGAGAGTGGTCACTTTGGATAAGCTATTACGAGCAGGAGAGTGAGTTTGTGTGTGTGGTTTTTGGAGGGGGGGTGGGGGGGGGTCAGAAAACCTGGATTTGTACTGGAAATGGCCCACCTTGATTATCATACACATTGTAAAGAGAGTGGTCACTTTGGATGGGCTATTACCAGCAGGAGAGTGAGTTTGTGGGGGGGGGGGGCAGAGGGTGAGAAAACCTGGATTTGTGCTGGAAATGGCCCAACTTGATGATCACTTTAGATAACCTATTACCAGCAGGAGAGTGGGGTGGGAGGAGGTATTGTTTCATGGTCTCTGTGTATATAATGTCTTCTGCAGTTTCCACAGTATGCATCCGATGAAGTGAGCTGTAGCTCACGAAAGCTCATGCTCAAATAAATTGGTTAGTCTCTAAGGTGCCACAAGTACTCCTTTTCTTTTTGCGAATACAGACTAACACGGGTGTTACTCTGAAACCTTTAGATAAGCTATTACCAGCAGGAGAGTGGGGTGGGAGGAGGTATTTTTTCATGCTTTGTGTGTATATAAAAAGATCTTCTACACTTTCCACAGTATGCATCCAATGAAGTGAGCTGTAGCTCACGAAAGCTTATGCTCAAATAAATTGGTTAGTCTCTAAGGTGCCACAAGTACTCCTTTTCTTTTTACTACTTTATAAAAACTGAGAGAAATTATTATATAACCTAGTTGTAATAGAAATGGTTTGCAGTTATAAATTGCTTTGAAATCCTTGGATGAAAATAACCATATATGTGCAAAATATCATAATATATGAGAGATGGAATAAGAGGATCACAAGATAAGAAGACTGAAAGCTGTGCATTCACATAGTATAAAAAAGATTGAGGCAGTAATGTCGTACGGTCACTTTGCTTGACAAGTACATAAACACACACGATACGTCTGCTGGTAAAAAACAAGGAATACTTACCCTCCAAGAGATCCGCTAACCACGGTGATGCTTAACCAGACTAGCCAATTCACTTAGCCAAATAGCATAGTATACTGGCCTATGTCTAAAAAGGAGACTTGCCAGTTTTGGGGCTCTAATTCACCCTGGTCCTTCATTTCATGTAGCCATTCATACTCGTGAAAAGTGAAAGCAGAGAGGGCATAACATGCTACAATTCTGGGTTTGGGAGGATGTTTTACACTAACTTTGCACTGGTGTAAATATCTGCACAGTACTGGTGAATCTGGCCTTTCATCGATATGAGCCAAATCTTGTTCTCCATCCTTCACATCATGGCACTGACGATCCAAAATGCAGTCGAACCATTCAGATTCCGTGTGCCACTCCCTCTCCATTCCTCCCAGCAGCAGTGCTTTGGGATGGCTTCCACATCAGTAGCACAGAAGAGGTTGAGAATAGGCCAGAGAAGGGTCTGGGACATGGCCAGTGGATGTGAATCCACCAGCCAATACTTCTCTTGTGTATGCACATACATCACACAGATGAACTGCATGGATACTTGGTGCACTTGGAGGATTTCATCCTCCTAGTCCCGCACAATGCCTGTTTAATCAAGATTTGTTTAGGGATCCAAAAAGTGGCCGTTTGCTATGAATACAAACCTCAGAAGGACATATTTATTTTAATGCAGGTTTAAATTCTTTTTTTAATCCTACCAATATACCAAAGGATTCATAATTTAGGATCCCTGGGTATATCAGTACCGTACTTCATAAGGATTCTTTCCGATTCTCTCTTCACAACGCACAGTCAACCTGTGGAACTCATTGCCAGGAGATGTTGTGAAGGCCAAAAGTATAACTGGGTTCAAACAATAATTAGATACATTAATGGAGGATAGGTCCATCAATGGCTATTAGCCAAGATGGTCAGGGAAACAACCCATGCGCCAGATATTCCTAAACTTCCAAGCGCCAGAAATTGGGACTGGACGACAGGGGATGGATCACTCACTGATTGCTCTGTTCTGTTCATTCCTTCTGAAGCACCTGGAACTGGCTGTGGTTGGAAGACAGGATATTGAGCTAGATGGACCATTGGTCTAACTCAGTATGACCATTATTTTATTCTTATTTCTCAGCATAGAACAAACACTACAGTAATCCCACAGCATCTGGATTATTGCCTGATTTGCAATTCCAACAGTTTTTTCTTTTTCAATCTGCATTTTTCCGATTTACCTGACAATATACCTAGTTTGCTCACATATTTATAGATTCACTTTCTAGTGGTATGTGCTCACTCATCTAACACAAAGGAGAAATGATTTAGGAATGAGTGTGACCTGCACATCAGCCAGCAGAAAATTTCTGTTTTCTTAACTATTGTGATTTCCAACCCCCAAATAATTACATTTTACAGTAAACCACTTTCTAGATTATTCAGCGGAGTAAAGGGAAGAACCAGCACTGTGTTTAACCTGGAAACATCCCCAGCAGAACTATTAAGAGAGACAGGTTAGCACATTTAGTTGCATGTAACATGTATTGCTTAGTAACCATCATCTCTGAGCTGAGTCTACGCAGAGAGTAGCGATACCTGTACAGCTATGGGAAACCTGGGCCAGAGTTACTCTTTGAATTTTATTCAACAGCCAGTATACTATAACTTTTCCTCACTGTATGAATAATTCTTTATTAAAAAAAAAAATCCCCAGGAGCAAAATGAAAATAAGTGTATTAGTAACAGAATGTTACAGGATAATACCGAGTTGCTTCTGGCATTTAGAATCGATGATGACCTGCAGGTACGAAACGTGTCAAATGTCCCTCACCTCAAGTCACATGTAAGAAAAAACTCCAGAAGCAAGTTTTCAGCTCACTATTGTCCCAAATAAAAGTAATAGTATAAAAATGTGCAGTCAGCTTTCAGTTACTCTACTGTCAAGACCTGTTATTGACGAGCAATTTGAGTTTGTGTGCGTTATTGCAGTTTGCCACTGACCCAGAAAACGCTGACTGGATTCAGTTAATTGTCCACTAACCTATAGGAAAGAATAAAGAGGTAGGGAGGGAAATCATTTTGGCAGATGCTCTGCGGGTTAGTGCTAACACAATTAAAAGCGGGGAAAGAAGTGTAGCATCCTGCATCAAATTACAGAGTTTACTCAATAAAATATGCATTTTAAAATCAATGGGACTGCTTGTGTGATTAAAGTCAGGAAGGTGCGTAAGTATTTGCATGAATGGAGCCAACAAAAAAAAAAAAAGAAAGGCTTGGTATTTACTACTCTCATCCCAGATACTGAGACATTAAGTGTCAGCATCCCATCTGTAGTGAGTGTCCTAATTCCCATTTCAGTCTTTCCATGGCACAGGGGTTGCAGACAATAATCTTACTTTGATGAAATTTTGGCCTCATTGAAATTAATGGGAGTTTGATGGCAACGAGAACAGGATTTCACCCTTTAGGAGCTCTGCTCAGTTGTACTGAAGGTTAATACTCATATACAGTATCCCAAAGCCTTGGGACTTGACGGGACCCTTCAGCTGCCTGCACTATATTATTATTATTATTATAACATTGCACTCATCAATATCTTCCAAGGAAGACAATCAAATCTGACAAATCTCCCTGAAAACACCGACTTGGCTCCAGCACAAATTCCAGCCCAAAGTCCCGATCAACTCCTCCAAGCTCCAGAAAGCCTGGTTAAAATAAAGAGCTCCTTGAGGAACAAATTGTCTCTTGTGAGTGTAGATAAGACATTTGTAATAGCATCACAGGGTGAAATTCACTCCTGTGTAGAGAGCCGGCATGAGGCCTAAAATCCTTAATCCCCGGTTTAAGTAGAACTTAAACCGTTCACAGGTCCTGTGCAGGCCCTCAGCAGAGGGGTGAATTTTCACCCAGAATGAGGACACAATTGATATTCACTATACATTGTCAACTGAAAGAAGATAGGGAGATACATTTTTGACCTGCTGCTATGGAATCTATGCTGAAAAGCCAAGAAAGAGGGGTACCCATAAAATATATATTTTAACCTATATACAGATATTGAATTAACTTAGCCCATCCCTAAGGAGCAAATGAGAAGTTGTGCGTCTGGTGTTCCACTGTAATGTTCACTCAACATAGGAGTAATCTACCTCTGATGCCTCCAGCAACTAACTTATATTTACATGGGTACACCAGAAGAAACAAAGAGTATGAAATAATTATGTGCCAGGAACACAAATAGAAAACACTGCTGGTGTTCCAGTCAGTAAATCCACCAATAGCGTTTGGCTTTGAAATGTTCCTATAAGCAGCTCAGAATGTATCGACTTACAGATATGCCTTGGGATCAATTATGTGATGTATTACCCAAATATATCCTTCATATAGACTGTACCATATTGTTAGCTTATTTTAAACTATTCCAATTATGCCTAGGAACCAGGGCAATGGCTTTCCCCCCCATAGTTAGCATTCATTTTTTCAAGGACTTGTACATCAAGTAGCTGGAATTTCTTCACAGTTTCAATTCTACTTCTAAGTGCAGGCTTTTCTGGTCAAATACCTATTGGGGACCCAGATGAGGTTTGCTGACTCAAACAGATGTCAACCTGATAATACTACCAAGAAGGGTAGTGTTAAGATGCACATATGTTTGCATATTAAAGAGGCTACAATCTTTGCCTTGGGGATATGATTTTGCTACTGCAAATACCACTAACAGAAGAAACAGCTACCAAGCCAACAAGCCTATTTACATCATTCCTAATGACAGGGAATGACATCAAAATTGAGGAAAAAGAGAAATTAGCTACAATCAGAAATTATTGAACTATAATACTTCTGAGAGCTGACAAGCTTTTATTTCATCTGAAAAGAAAACATATAATTTTTCCCCCACTGTGCATTTGCATTTGGGAGGATTGAGCATTACTTATATCAAGTAGATTTAATTGTATTTGACACCTTTAGTGCAAGACAGACCAAGATATATTAGTAATAAAGCTTACACTCTTTTTGGCTTCATGTCCTGTCTCTTTCATGTGGAGGATGGGAAGAAAATACTAGTTGTAGACCTCTGTGCTTTGAGTTCGCCTATATTGAATACTGAGTAATTTGATTAAATTTATATAACTTCACCATACAAAGTAATATTATTTTTCATGATGTGTGACAGTAGCACTCAGAGGGCTGAATCAGGATCAGTGCCCCAATGTTATGTGTGTTGTATGATTACAAAGTAAGATGACAAAGTTCCTGCCCAAACAACTTACCGTCTCAATTTAGGCCACAATCCTGCAACTATCATCACATATGCTTAACTACTCCTGTTCTTAACATTAAGCATGTGCTTAATTTATTTACAGGATTGGGACTTAGCAAAGAACTGAAAAACAAATGAGCTGATGCGGTTGGGAATTTTTCAATCCAACCTTTTTTGGTCAGAAAATGCAGCTTCATCAAACCCAAAAGTTTTGAGGAAACTATCCATTTTGACAAAACTTTTGTCAGAAAAGTTTCTCTAGTCAAGAATGGAATATTTGATCAAAACCAGAGAAAGAAAACCCAGAATACCCAATATCTCTGGCAGTTTCAGAGCGGGGACTTGAAGCTGAGTCTCCGATTCTCCAAATGGTGACATAACCCCACGGACATTGGCTATTCTGAGCTGTCTTTGGTTTTTCATTAAGAATTTCAGAAGGTCTTGGTTTTGTTCTTCATCAGAATTGAAGCAAATGTTGAAACCCTAATTCATTTTGGAAATGGAATGTGTGTTTTCTGGCTAGCCCTACAAGTGAAGTAGAATGGGGAAAGGGGGGAATGGAGGATGAAGATAGCAGTCAGAAGAATATGTGGTTACATAGACAATTTGGAGTTTGAAAATTAATTTTCATTACATTCTAAATGGAGCTGCAAGAGTAGCTCTGAACTCCTGACCAATAGGGAAGAAGGAGACAGAGAAAACAGGGATTTTTATTTTCTTTATTGATTTTTCAGCTTTTAATTTAAAAAAACCAGGGTACTAGGTTACTATCAGAGTAGATCAGCCATTAAACTCATTACCTACGGAGCTACTTTTAAAATTTATTTACAACTGTATTTTTCAAGTTACCTTCGAAGACCTACAAGTACAAATGATGGACTGTCTCATGAAAATGATCTACACGGTGCATGGAAGCAAGACATTGGGAGAGAAAGTATTGCAAGAGAGGCAGCGGCCATCTAATTTTCAGGTAAATACACTTTATCCAAATGTTTGGCATGAGAACTGAAGTAGAAGAAATTCGATGAAAAGATTGGGTGTGTATAGGTAGGGGTCAGGGGCGTGTTGAAAACTGTCAGTCACAGAATGTGTAGCATTAACGGATAACATGGCGGTGGCCGTGAATCCAACTGAAGATCTAGTGAACCAATAAGTCTGGGCCTGTTTCCCAGGATCTGAAGGACAGAATAGGTTTAGGTTGCTTCCATTGTCTCCATTAGAGATGAAGATTCTGAGCTAAGGACCATTAGGTTCTTGGCAGAGTCTTAGGATGCTTCTTGTGTGAGAGGGGAGGGCTGTGAGAATAGCCTTGTGGGCATGCAATCGTATAGAGTTATGTTTGTCCATGCCAAGGAGGCTAAATTAGACTAAAGAATTGTCTGAGGGAAGGGGGTGGTATTTAGAGCTTCTGTCACTACCTAAAAAGAAAAGGAGGACTTGTGGCACCTTAGAGACTAACCAATTTATTTGAGCATGAGCTTTCGTGAGCTACAGCTCACTTCATCGGATGCGTACTGTGGAAATTGCAGAAGTATGCATCCGATGAAGTGAGCTGTAGCTCACGAAAGCTCATGCTCAACTAAATTGGTTAGTCTCTAAGGTGCCACAAGTCCTCCTTTTCTTTTTGCGAATACAGACTAACACGGCTGTTACTCTGAAACCTGTCTCTACCTAGGCATTTGCATAGGCAGATATAATGCCCCAATATTTGACACTGTCTCCTGTTTAAAAGTCATGAGAGAATATGAAAGTATGGGTACGGTGAGAGTAGCTAGTAAAGCATTCAGAAGTGGTATCTTATTCAACAGATTTGCTCATGGTATATCCCTACTGAATTTTTCTCACAAAGCTATGTTTGTATTACATTTTACTCCATTCAACACAGCAGAGTGTAATGTTTTGGCACCATGAAATATCTATGTTTGCTTGTATGGGTACCTCTCCAAAATCCAATTGGCTGTATAAAGTTCAACAGAGCTTTAAGATGCTCTGTAACTGCACCATCTGGTGACTCGCAATAGCCTTACACAGAGCAAACACAACTATCGGACTGTTCAACTAAGTCCCATATCCTCTTCAGTGAAATTCTGCAGTTTTCCGGCTCTGCGCACCTACAGAGAAAGTCAGGCTGGGCAGTGGACAGGAGGGGGGCCAAGGTCGGGGAACCAGTTGGGCTCCTCTAGAGTTTTCTTACCCATCTGTTTTCCCTCTCCCTGGAAGGCTGCAGGGATCAGCAGGAACTTGTGAGGCCATGTAGCAGAGCAAAGGCAAGGGACATCCATGTGGGTGTTAGAGTAAGCACACCTACTTCCACACAAAATGGAGAAGGAGGATGACTTCCCTGCTCATAAAGTTTAGCCCAGTGATTAGGACACTGATGTGGGATGTGGACGTTTTGGGTTTAATTCCCTTCCTCTGCCTGATGTTGAGAAGGGATCTAAATGTGTATCGCTCACCTGCCATGTAAGTGCCCTAATCACTGGGCTAGGGATCTGGTCTGGGCATGTCTACTGTTGAAGCTGTTTCACTGTGGCTAAATAATTACATCTGCATTGTGTCAGAGAGTGAGTGTGAATGACTATAGCCCAGTGCACTCACCTGAAGGCAAAAGACTCATGTTCAAATCCTTTCTCCCATTAGGCAGAGGGGAGATTTGACCTGGGTCTTCCACATCCCAGGTGAAATCCCTACCCATTGAGCTAAACTTTATAAGGTGTGTGTTGACACACTTAGATTTCAAAAGGGGAGGAAACAACAATCCACATCATCTCAAGTTATGCCCCTTCCACTTTTCCATTTGGGTTGATGCAAGGAACAAAGGTAATTGACTCAAGAAGGAGCTATGGCAAGTTTCTGGGTCATGCAGTGGGCTACCACATGAGGACATTAAACAGTGGTCATGAGGAGGGAACAGGAAGATTCTGCAGTATCCTTGGGGGAGTGAATTGAAGTAGGAATAAATCTTGTTCCCAGAATAGTTTGTACACAAGTATTCTGCCCACATCTAGACCCAAGACTAGCTTGTGGCTTCCAAGAGATTGAAAATAGAGCACCAAACTCATCCTTACTGGAAAGCTGTTGGACTTAATTAAGCTATTAGAACGGAGATGAATTTGAATCAGTGTGCGGAAGTGACACTAAAGAGCAATGAATGTGATGACTGCATTGTTGCAAAGATGACATTAGATGTAGTTCTTCTAATTTTGTTTACATAGCTAGATATAAAGAAGCATTCCATTATAAGAAACAGTTTTGGAGCCCCATCAAAATGCAGCCCATTTTGGCAATAACATTTCAAAAACAGTTACACAATAGCAGTCACTCAAAATCTGCCAGGCATCAAAACTGTAACAGATTACAACCGTGCAAGTAATTTAATAATCATATGACATTTTTCAGCAGACAACTTATCTAGGTGAAAATAATTTAAATATGTAATCAAAGACAAGTGATGAACACATTGTATTCTTCATGCATGTGGAAATGACCCATGCATCTTTCAAGCATAAAGCAATTAGCAAGAACGACAGGAAGTGTTTCTTTTTTTATCACTGTGAACGTTCTATTGGCCAGACCAAACATGAGACAATTTTAGAAGATAATGTGTGACAAAGCCTTGTAAAAGCAAATGCAAATTTCAAAATATCAAAGCAAAAGTCATAAATAAGTTTGTTTTATCTTGAAAAACTGTCTCCTGAGACCTTATTAGGGCTGAAAAACTAACCCAGATATTTGTATTAAGATAGAAACAGAATTCTATTCTATTCTTAATAAATCACACAGCTAAAACATGTTGCCCAGGTTTATGTTGCAGTGCAGAAACAGGAGGCGACATACTCCTTTAATGGGCCAAAGGGTAAATTGAAATTAATTATTTTAGAAGATTGTCACATCTTTTTGTTCTTTCACTTGATGGAAAGTGACCTACAGCAAAAATGTTTCTGCTAGTTCATGAAATATGCATTAACATTTCTGTTCTTAAATAATAAAGGAAACTTGGCTCTTTTATACACATTTTAAAAGTTAAAGTTTAAGAGCTTACTGCGAAATCTATTATCCTGTCAGTTGGCTTCTGTATTTGTTTTGGTAATTCTATGTTTTTGCTGCAATTGACATAACATAATGAAAAAATTAAATATGTACCAAAATCAGTGTTAATTTTAACAGCAGAGAAAGATTCAGATTCAGATTGGAAAATCTGCTTGGCTGATGGGATTTCTCAGATGAAAGATTACATGCCACACAAAAACATGACAGTTTAGGATTTTTTTATATATATATTCCTTCGCATTCTCATAGCAAGAGGAAAATCTCAGCATATGCAGTTTCACATCATAGGCCAGCATGAAATCATGTCACATCCTTCTTGCTGAGCAGGACTGGATGGAGTGCCCTGAATGAATCAGAAGGCAATATAAAGCTCTCCTTTCTCCTGTGGGCTGACACCACTCCCTGACCCATCTAGCTTGAGGAATGACAGACCACAGACCACACCTTAAGGCTTAATTGTTTCTCTGATGCAGCTTTGGGATTGATCAGAGACTGACTTTCCAGTGGACAGTTGAGTCCCTTCCACTCATGTTGTGGGTAGACCTAGAGGATACATCTCTGGAGAGAGGGGTGGAAGGTAGCATGTCTCTGGTCCTGAGGGAGATTCTGAAAACGGGCTGTCATAAATATAAAGGGAAGGGTAAACACCTTTAAATCCCTCCTGGCCAGAGGAAAAAGCTGATTGCTCTTTCATTGTTCTTAAGATCCAAGGGTTTGGGTCTGTGTTCACCTATGCAAATTGGTGAGGATTTTTATCAAGCCTTCTCCAGGAAAGGGGGTATAGTGCTTGCGGGAATATTTTTGGGGGGAGACGTTTCCAAGTGGCACTTCCCCTGTTATTTTTGTTAGACACTTTGGCGGTGGCAGCATAAAGGTTCAAGGACAAAAGGTAAAACAGTTTGTACCTTGGGGAAGTTTTAACCTAAGCTGGTAAAAATAAGCTTAGGGGTCTTTCATGCAGGTCCCCACATCTGTAACCTAGAGTTCAGAGTGGGGAAGGAACCTTGACACAGGCTGAAGCAAAGAACACCCTGATTAAGGAGCCTCCCACCTGAGAGAGAGGAAGTATCTTAGGACAGGAGCCTTAGCCCTAGACCCTGAGAAATGCCTGGCTTGAAGGCCTCTCTCCAAGTGTGTTTATCCCAGAGATGCACAGCAGGCATGTGAGTTTGGGCTCACCTACAACAACAGGGTCTCATTGTTAGTGACTGATTACTATTTGGATCTGCTTGTTGTGTTTGTTATTTAATGCTGCTTATTAAGATGTGTATGAAACTCATATCATCCCAGCCAGGGCAGGAGTACAGCTCCTTGTTTATTGCTTAACCCCTGCTAATCCTGGTGAACCCAATGAGTATTGGGTACCCACATGGCTCAAGTAGCTAGGGTACTGACAGCACTTGCCTCCAGGGCTTGTGGTGCAATGATCTAACTAGCCAACCACTATGCACCACTGCTTGCATGGGCTCAGGTCCCACCTATGAGAGATAAGTCAGGAGTCAAAAGCCCCTCAGTTAGGCTTCGTCCAACAAAGCACTTAAACACATATTAACTTAAAGCAGGAAAGTAGTCCCCTAAAGCTGAGCATCCGCTTAAGTACTTCTCTGGTTTGGGATCATGGCCTTGTTGTGTGTAGAGACACCCATCTCTGTAAAAGGTCACAGCTTGGCATAGACCAAGGGGTCAGTTCAGATACCGGAGTCATCCTTGCAGAGATCTTATCCCCAGGGAGCCTTCATTATGCTCAGTGTGTTCCAGTGGAGCCTTCACTAGAATTCCCTCTTTGGGCAATAATCTAGTAGGGATAATATGAGCCTCTGGGACAAATTCTTTTCCTAGTGTATCTGCACTGGCCTCAAAGAAGGGATAAATCTAGCCTGTTGTCATTAATTGTGATGGCGATGGTCCTGTTATTAAACTCTAGCAGTTCTAGATACTGTTCTCAGCTCACATTGCAGCTGGTGAAGGACCAAGAGATGAGACACCCATCAACAAACAAAATATAACTTCTCTTTTCTCTGACAAAAGCATGCTGAGGTGATGAGTGATAAGGTGAGGTAACAGACTCTGAAGTATATTACTGAGAGGAGTTTAACATGGTAAGCAAGTTGACACCCTAATAAATAAGGCAGTCTTACACTTCAAGTGTTTCTCAGAAATAGACAGATAGATAGACCCTCCTATTTTCCTCTTCACTTCCCTTCTATCAGGCAATATAGGAAACTTCAAAATATAGCCTCTCTGCAATGGAAATAATATTGGCATCCAAATGAACAGAGCACCAAACATTTCACCTGACAAGCTGAAGTGAGCAAAGCTCTGGGGTTCTTGTGAACTATGGTCTGCAAGCTGTATCCCATTCACTTAGCAGCTCAATGGTTGGAACTCTGAATTTCCATAAATTTGGTAATGAATAACGATGCTGATGATGAGATTTGCATTCATGTCCTGCCTGAGGCACAGATCCAGGAACCGATCCTTCACTACCTTGTATGATCATTTCCACCTGTGAATCATGAGCCAGTTTCTCTCCACAGACTAAGCACTTTTGCACTGCTTAAGCAGTGGGGCAAATAGCTGGCATAAAGTTAGCAGAATTGACTCCTATGCAAAATGTATATCACCACCCATAAGAGGTGTGTTGGAGCAGGATGAGGGTTTTTTTGGGGGGTAAGGTGGAATGTACCTGTGCTCTGCTGCTTCTCAGCTGGTGTTTGGTCCCTTAGGGACATACCTAGGTTGCATAAATTGGTATGAGCAACTCACGGGTTGCTGGTGCAGATCAGTTTACAAAATCGGGGGGCGCTAGCCCCAAGCTCCTGCATTCAGTGCCACTCTTCTTTCTGCCAACAAATCTCAGCACAGGAGGGAAACCGAGACCAGTGCATGCAAAGTGTGTGTAATATACTGCCCAAGCGGAATTCTTCACTCCCACCTAGCAGTAATGTTTTACACTCAATTTGTGCTCCTGTAAACAACTAGACAAGGTGCGAAACAGTGGAGAAGCAGGTCCTTGAGGGAGATGTGCAACAGAATAAAAACAAATACAATGGAATAAAAACATAATAAAAAGGCACTTCTCTTAAAATTCAAGCACATAAAAACAGGATATAATCCACCGTAGAGAAAGGGAAGTAAGCATACATACCAAAGGAGGTACTGGACAGGCACATAAGCACAGTACTAAAACATAAAAATAAGCATTTATCAACAGTTACCAGTCTGTGGCGCCCTGTGATAACTCAGTATTTCCTTACGTATTTAAAAGAAATTAACATCCAGGACAGCAGCAGTGCTGGAGATAATCTGATGGTATATATGCAAATAAATATTGACTTTTTAATGGCTACCAGACTAATCTGTTGTGAAAACAGTACATTTCCTGGCTCAGCGGGGCTACTAAATTTTCATCTTCTAATGAGTGAGGTGCATCTCATGTGCTACATTTGAGGTTATTAATTCAAAGGTCTCAGGAGCTCCAACTGCAAGAGAGAACAGACTGTTGGATACCACAGAGACTTCTTCAATTACTGATTGGCAATGTCAGGAATGGAAAATACAACTAGCCATTTGCAAACCTGTCTCAGACTCACTGAATTTCTCCAGATTTAGATGTGAGGGGCTGAGATAAAGGGAAGACTGTGGGCCATATTCTTAAAAGAAAGAGCTTTCCTTTGAGTTGACCTTGACCTTTGATCAAGCTCAACTCAGGAAGTTATAATCAAAGCAGGAACATTAGTGCATCTCCTTTATGCACAACATGCTTTATCATGTATATTTTTGTGGTGGGTATTAAATACTCCTAGATTAAATTGGAATTCCTCTGAAATTACACAGCACAGACACATTAATGCCAAAGGAGTTCATCATGATTAACGATATAATGCATAGCAAAGGAATTAATGATAACTTGTCACACGTAATAGGTTGCCACCTCATCAACTCGAGACACTCAGTTTTGCAGTGCCCTTTTCATAAATGTAATCAAGCCACAAGTTCATTAGCTACATGCTTGAAATGTGACCTATATAAACAAAACAGAAATCCAACTATGGATTTTGATTTCAATCTTTTCTATTCAGACTCCATAATAAAAACTTTATGAGGTTCTGGTTTACCATTAACAGTGGAATAAGTGCTTGATTCAATGCCTACTGACATCAACGGAAACCCTCCTGTTGACTTCAATGGACTTTGGATCAGGCTCTAACACATTTACTGCCTATTCTGAATGTTCCCTTCTGTATTCAGGGCCAAATTCTGGCTGCTCTTGTGTGGTTGTGTGAGGTGAAGGAGAGAAGGTTTAGGAAAGCCAGAACTGTGACACTTGGGCTTCCTGAGTGCAACCTACTAACCAAGGATTCACAGAGTTATCTGCAGTGCTCGACAACTCACTAGGGTTGTGTCTGGGTGTGGCAGATGTATCATTATGGCCCCACCATGTTCTAGAGTCAACTAGTAGTTCAGGGAAGGTACTGGGAGGACCCCACTCTTAAAAGGGTGTAGCCAATATACAATCTCCTAGTATTCTTGGAGGCATTCTACCTGTACGTGCCAGTAGAAGCAAAATGCATCCAAAAACTGCCATTTGTTTAAGGCAACTCTCCATGCTTCGCAACATGCCTGGGGCTAGTAAATCCATAAACTGGCGCTACACATTTATATTTTTTAAGCTTTGACACAGGATATGCCACAGTTTACCTGTGGGGAAGGGGGAGGGGAACAAAGGCTGGATGGCATTATTCCAAGTGCTATTGACATTTTTTACAGAATCTATGTAATCTGACAATGTAAATATGCATAGAGAAACTGGCCTATGTAAGGCCCATTTAACATCATCTCAGTTGTTATATCTTCCCTGTAGTCTGAGTGGAACTGGGGACAGAGGGTCTGGTTTCAGGAGGGACACAGCTGGCACCAGGGGTTCAGGAATGCAAGCCAGGGCTCTGGCTGCTTAGGTATAAACTGTAAGCATCAGTGTGTAATACTAGCCATTCAACCTGCATAATAAAGACCTTTTTCCCTACAACTCTGCAGGCGCACTGCATCACTTCTGGCAATCAAAGCATTCCTCAGTATTTATTGAATGGGTTCAGCACTTTACAAAGCACAGGGGGAGAGACAGTCCCTACCCGCACGGAGTTTACACATCAAAGTAGACATGGTCTACCTACATGCAAGCACACAGGGCCAGGCCTTTGGCAGCTGTGAATCAGGGTTGATCCACTCTTTGAAATGGAGCTGTGCTGTTGTGCATCAGATCAGGCTCTGGTTCCTAATCCATGCAACAACAAAGTATCAGACTGCCTAACGAATAAATAATTTAAAAACACTTTTCTGGTAGTTTCTGGATTATCATGGAAAGGTTTTTGTGGGAGCAGTGTGTGTTTTAAGGAGGAGTTTAAATGGAGAGGGTGGTCATTTGAAACACAAGGAAAGAGAAGATATAATAAGCATCATAGGCGCTGACTCCGTGGGTGCTCTGAGGCTGGAGCACCCACGGGGAAAAATTAGTGGGTGCTCTGCACCCACTGGCAGCCAAGCTCCCCGCCCCCCCTCACCTCCTCCTCCTCTTCCCCTGAGTGTGTCGCGTCCCCGCTCCTCCCTACCGCCCAGCGCTTGCTGCCACAAAACAGCTATCGCAAGATCCAGGAGGGAGGGGGGAGAAGCAGGAACGTGGCACGCTCAGGGGAGGAGGTGGGAAAGAGGCGAGGCCGGGGCGGGGATTTGGGGAAGGAGTTGGAATAGGGGCAGGGAGGGGGCGGAGTTGGGGCAGGGACTTTGGGGAAGGGGTTGGAATGGGGGCAGAACGGGGTGGGGCAGGGGTGGAGTTGGGGCGGGGCCGGGGGCAGAGGGGGGGGTCGAGCACCCTCCAGCACCAGTAGAAGTCGGCGCCTATGATAAGCATGAAAGGTATCACCAAGGAGTGACCAGAGACACAAGTGGGAGAAAGACGCAAAAGGATTAACAAAGGGCATTATGAGATGGAAAACAAAATCATGTACGGCTGAGATTTGCAAATGAGGCCAAGGGATGTAGACACCCAGTGTCAAATTTTCAAAGGTATTTAGTTGCCTAAAGATGTAGATAGCTGCCTCCTGGGATTGTCAGAAGTGCCAAAGCAGGCTAGGCACCTGACCCTCATTCATTTCAATTGATTGAGTTAGGAGACTGTCAAAAGTGCCAAAGCGGGTCAGTCTCACCAGGTGCCTAAAATACCTTTGCAAAACCTGGCCCCCAGATCACGATTTTCAGTGGGAGTTGGGCACCTGGCTGCCCTCTGGACCTTTGAAAGTTCCCACTTTCCTAGTTAAAGGAAGTTAATACAACTTTTCCAAAAGAATTTGATCTTTTAGAGTTCAAGTACTAATGCCTAGCTCTTACACAATGCTTTCCATCAGCTGATCTCAAAGCACTTCACACAGGAGGTCAGCTCATCATCCCCATCTGTACGATGGGGAACTGAGGCAAAGAAAGAGGGTGGGAGGAGTGACTTACTCAAGGTCACCCAGCAGGCCTGTGGCAGAGCCGTGAATAGAACCCAGAACTTCTGAGTCTCAGTCCAGTGCTCTAGCCAATGCATTCCAATTCACACCTCACCTTGTCACAGGGCTCTATTCGGGTTCTCTTACTCATGCTACAGGGCACCTTATTTCATGGTTAGTCCCAAAAGATACTACTCACTGAAAAGAGCAGCGGAGTGACCCACCATTACCAGGTAATATTCTTGGATTCAGGCTTCTTTTGTTCTGATCAATCAAGATCGTTCATTTTGTTCAATCAGATGCCCTTCTTAACTATCTGCTAGTTAATATTCTGTTTGCTAAGTTGACTAGGATGTGATTTCTGGAACACAGTCAGAAATTTGGAGCCTTTTAAATTGGTCTGCACTGTTATCAGATTAACATAATGTGAAAGCGACAAAGCTATTATGAGGGAAAAAACGTGCAACCATGCATGCTTTTATTAACAAAGCAGCCTGAAGTCAAATAATCTTCTTGATCATATTTACAATTTATCTTATTTGCATCTTTAAGGTTTTTAGCTTAAGGTTTCTTTTAAATTACTGTGAGGACATAATTGATGTATATATTTTCAGGAAGTCAGAGAAACTCAAGCTTCGCACTTCGCATTTAGCTCAATGTGATTTTTATACTACTATTTATCATATGTCTTATTTTTCAGTGTTTCTGTATTAGGCATATCTGTGCCAAAGAGATTCAGCAGAACCTGATCCAAAAATCGGACTTTCCTATCAGAAAGCAAGATCTGAAAACAACAATCCAAAGTACATTAGGAGAAGTGACATGTTCAGTAAACTGAAAAAGACATTTCCTGTAAATCATCACGCTATGGTAGATTAAGTTATAAACTTCTTACGACATAGGGAGGAGATTCTATTTCATTCACTTTCTTATAATGCAACCATCAATAAAGATTGCATCTTTATACTTTATTTATTTACTTGCTTATTTTTGTCTAGTGTTCCTATACTTTGTGTCTTGCAGATAAGTAGCATTTTTCAATTTGAGGAAAAATATCAAACCAAGAGAATCAATAGATTCAACAAACAGGGCCAGATTCTAATCTTTAATAAACAGTGCATTTCTCCAGGTAATACAGCAAATCCTCTACTCTATTTGCTGTGAGTTTCAAAGCATCTAACAATATTTACCAGTCATGCAAAGTTTCAGAATAGAGATGAGCTTTTAAAACTGAAGTGTTCCTCAGTATCTTCTAAAGCCAAGTACCCTTCTAGTTTATAATGACTGAGAAATGTAGACATGGATGCAGTACCTATGCTCCAGAAGGATCACAGATGGCCCGACAGAGGAAGAAACTTTTGGGGGAGATGTTTTAAAATGGTCCATGGACTGGACCTTCCTGGCTTGATTAAGACTATCACTAGGCAGTTGAGCATCACTTCTCCACACTGAGCTCTACTGTGTCGAGTAGAAACTTAGTACAGAAGAAAAGGAGGACTTGTGGCACCTTAGAGACTAACCAATTTATTTGAGCATAAGCTTTCGTGAGCTACAGCTCACTTCATCGGATGCATGCTGTGGAAACTGCAGAAGACATTATATACACAGAGACCATGAAACAATGAGTGGGGTGGGAGGAGGTATTGTTTCATGGTCTCTGTGTATATAATGTCTTCTGCAGTTTCCACAGCATGCATCCGATGAAGTGAGCTGTAGCTCACGAAAGCTTATGCTCAAATAAATTGGTTAGTCTCTAAGGTGCCACAAGTCCTCCTTTTCTTTTTGCGAATACAGACTAACACGGCTGTTACTCTGAAACCTGTCTTAGTACAGAGGAGAATCCAGGCATAAGATTTTCTGTCCTTTTTGTTTAAGTTAATTATTTGGTCTATGGAAGTTATTCAGAGGAAATGCTATAAAGCCTTCCTATTTCACACAGCTTTTCAATCAGAAGCAGAATGGCGCTCCCACCAGCAACCGCCATCCTGCCATACCCTAAGCAGAGCTTTCTATAACCCAGAAAGGGAGACAAATCAGAGACTCCATGAAGTCCACCAACACTGCTGCCCATCTATATTTTACATGGTAGGGGCAGCAACAAATGTTATGAGGAGAGACAGTACAATACCCTAGAATGGATTTCATGTAGAATTGCCCTCATTTTTTCACCTGACTCTCTCTTGGTAAATGCATATTCAGCCAGAATTTAAAGTGGCCAAGGAGGATGCCACAGGAAAGTCAGGGAACTGTTTTTTAAAAAAGAAAACACTCAAATATTTAACAGCCTATAACTGAGAAGTGTTGAATAAGCAACACATGGTATTATCCTTGGGAAAAGTAAACCTTCCTACCTACTTCCTAACTTCTACTTCTGGTTCTTAAACTGTCTCGACTTCAATCTCTTTAGATTTCTTCTTTCCTCTATGTTTGTCTTGCAAACACGCTTCTGTGCCTTATTTCATTCCACTTTGTTCTCTCAGCCTCTGATTTAATTTCCCACTGACCCTTTCACAGGACACTGATCAGGAGGGCGTTGCCTTGCGATCAATCTAATCCACTCACCATGAAGTTCTATTACCGGGGCAGACAGTATAACTGATTATGGAAGATAACGCTCTTAATGCTTCTTAACTCAGCAGCATTTGAAGCCAGGAGCTTTGAAAAAGCTAATTTGGAAGAAAGCAGAAAAGAGAAATCACAAAATCTAATATGATTTCCAGTTAGTGATTGAGGTGTGTCACATGACATGCAGGATCTATGTTGATAAGCCTCATAATCATGTCTGGGGTTAATCTAAATTTACCCGCAGCCAATTAAAATGCCCACTTATCCTTAACTTCTCTCCTTCCCTTTATCTCTATATCTTACCCTTCTCATTTCTTCTAAGCAAATAGATACTTCTCTTCTCTTCAATCCTGACACACAACTGACTTTGCAATCCCTACATTTCCCTGTCTCTAACTTTGTGAAGCATCAAACCAGTAAGAAACCCAAGGTTCCTTACCAAAGCCCAACGTTTCTATATGCTGCTGCAGTTAATGAAGTAAGCCTGGGGCAGGAAGTTTGGAAACTCCTGAGTTCTACCCTGGCTCTGACAATTATTTCCTTTGGAGTCCAGAGTAAGGGGTGTGGAGATATATAAACCCTCCCCCAGCCTCCTAGTGTTTGGGGATGAAGGATTCACTAACCATTAGGTTACTGGATCCTGCTGCCCTGGGGAACCTGAGCCCGCTGCAGGCTGCTGTAGAAGGGGTAGGACCATCACCGGGGTCAGGGTGATGCATGTCCAGGAGGAACAAGGAGGAGCAGTCTGACGAAGCACAGCTGGGCAAGTAGAGAGCTCCCTTGTGCCCTCCCCACACAAACAGAAGGCAAAAATATCTTCCTGGCCCTTGCTAAACCCTGATTCTTTCCAAGTCAGGATTTGGCCTTAGGGACCAGATTTTCCAAACTGAAAGGCCACCGATTTAAAGGACAATGTCAGAACTCGATCTGGTGGAAATTTTCCAACCAAAAACACTGAAGGAAAATGAAAATTTTTGTGGAAAATGTTCATATCTAATCTCTCTCTCTCTTCCATGAAAACTGGACAATGCTTCATGGAATTTTTTTTAAAAACAAAATAGATTTGAAACTTCACACAAGGAACAACTGGCATTGTGAGAACTTTTCCCGTACGCTTGATTTCACATGTTACAGTTATTATGGATTCTTTCAAAGCATGTGGTTTGCACCAATGACTGATCTTGTTTTCCACCCCCGTCTTGAAAGTTCGTATGATCCCACCTGTCACAGGTGAGGGATAGGTTGTGATGTATGTACCAAGGAGTGAAGCCACAAAATGAATATGAATGAACTCATTCAATGAATTGGACAGCAGAGACCAAATGATGTCTGGTCCTGACCTGATGCACTAAAAGGGCACTGGTTGCAAAGAGACTTTTCCCCAGTGCACCCACAAAGAAAACAGTCACTAGTGATTGGGTGCTGGCTCCCATTACCTATAGAACCCACAGCCCCAGAGGAACACATCTGGTAGCAGAGAGGATGAGATATTGGACTGTTCCCCTGCAGATAATGCTGTTGGGAGAATGCTCTGGCTTTGTCTTTTGAAAGCTGTGGAAGGTCCCATTGCTGTCTCCCAGGTTAGAGCTCTGAGGATCTGGAGCAGGTACTCTGCATTTCACAACTCCCAAGCCTGCAGGGCAAGCCCGTATAAGCTCCTAGACTCAGGCTGTATAAACTCGCACTGTTCTCCCCAGCACTGTTGGATTATGAGATTTCCTTTCCCCTACTTGGGCTATTCATATGTACTAGACTGGACCACAAGAATGATACCATGGGAAATGTGTTGGGAAGTGTCTGTGTGAGGATCTGTGGGTCGCGAAACTGGGGCTGCTAGTCCCTGAGCAGCTGCTGCATCCACGCCATGACCCAACAGCTCTGGCAAAGCACCCATAGACAGACTGAGAGCCTTGTGAGCTCAAACACCACCGGCTGTGCCACCCACAGGGGGCCAAATTGGCAGTGCTCCTGGGGTTCCTGATAGGCCTGAAAGGGACACCAAGAAGTTGTCTGTGCAACTAAGCAGAGCTCCAGCCAGCTGCTAGGACAGACCTTGCTCCTGCCTTGTTCCTATCCTGCTCCAGTCCACTCCAGCCCTGCTCCCTTTCCTGGCGTCTGACTCTGGCTCCACACAGTGGGCCTGGCTATCCATGCCTTGGCCATGACTGGTTGTTTGGGAAGTTGGGTGCTTGAAGTTAAGCTGAAGGGCCCTTACCCTCAATACATGAGGATCCACCATCCTTTCAATTGTGAACACATTTTATTTTTCCATGTCAGTGCTCGATTTCCAGAGAGTCTTGTATTCCCCAGCTCAGTGCCAAAGGTCACTAAGACTGGAACACAGCTCAGCTTAGATTCACACATAATGAAAAAAAAAACTGGAGAAAAATCACAGGCGAGAAAACACACCACTACTCTCAGAGTCACTGGCACTGTAGGCTGGGCAACATCAACTAAGCTCCTAAGGGAAGTACCTGACAGAGGTTTGAGGGAGCGTTGGGTTTTGTTTCTCCAGTTTTGCAGACTCTGCCTCCTCCCTCTCACCCTTTTTCTCCCTTCTGAACCTGCCCATTTCCCTTCATTCCTCCTCATCCTCTAGGCCTGCCCATGGTATGGGAGTGTCGCTCCCCTGCGAACAGCCAGCCTGCCTCTCTCAGTGAATACACCATCAACAGTCCTTCCATCTCTGCCTGACACATATGGCTTCTTGGCAGAGAACAGTCTGAGAGGATATGTTATATATTCCTTGGGGCAGGGACTGTCTTTTTGTTCTTTTTGCACAGCGCCTAGCACAATGGGGTCACGGTCCATGACTGGAGCTCCTACGCACTACGGTAATAAAATTAATAGGGGGGAGAAAGGGAGAAATTAAAGGGGGATGTGGGTGGAGCATAGAAAAGGTCCCAAATAAGAGACCCCTGGCACCTTTGCACTCTGGTTGCTGTTCACATCAGCAGTAGTATCTGCCTAAGGCCCATTCTATCTGCCAACGATCACTGGAGTGCAATGCATTCTACCAATGTCCCTTCCTACCTCTTCACCAGCTTGATATATCCAGAGGTTTTCCTACACCAAAGGATTCTCCAGCTTGTGCCTACTTGTGTCAGTTTTCCATCCCACTTTGTGATGCCCAAATGGGCGAAGGAGAAGGACCAGGAATGTGGTTTGTAACCCTCAGAATCCCAACCTCTAAACAAGAGACATAGCCAGCATTGTGTACAGTGAAATTATTCATGTGTACTGCACTGTTTCCTTCTATCAATTTTTGTTGGAAGAGTTAAATAGGATTCTCCAGAGAATCAGAAACAAACATAATTCCAGACTCTCATACATGACTTGAGAAAATGCTTAATTATCAGAGCATGATCAGTTTTCATTCCCTACAGCCCCGACTGCGTGTCCAGCTGTCTATTCTCTTCGCTCAATATTATAATAACAAATCAATATGCCTTCTGGTATTAATCATCCCATCAAAATGGTTGCTACAGTTGACAGATGTGTTCAAGCCATTAGTCTTAACTTAATATCCAATCTTCTGGGAAAGTCCTAATGAAGTTAGAGGATGATTACATTTTTTATAGGTATTCTGGACCATTTTACAGAATTTAATAGAAAACCTTATCCTTACTATGGAAATTTAGAGCATGGTTAAATTCTATAGGGTTTTTTTAAAACTTCATTTCCATAGAACACTATTACATTTCTGTAGATCCCTGGAGAGTTCATCTCTGTTAGATTCTCCAGAATTTTTACAAAAGGTTACAGGAATGAGCATACTGGCTTTCCTTACACAACTGAGTTTGGAAAGGAGGGACTTTGGGGGCCATGGCAGGTTCCCCTGTTCCCACCATGCAGGAAGCAGGTAGAATGCTGACAGTGCTATCAGCAGGACTCAACAGCCTCAGACAGGACAATGTTCTGGGCCAGTGCCTTTCTGCAACAGCTGTAAGGGCTACTAGTGGCCATGCTCCCTCAGCACAGGTCCATTCTGCTTCCATCTCCTCTGCACAGATAGAATAGCTCGTGGATGCTTCAATTCTACTCCCTCCACCCAAACATTCTCAGAGGGGAGAAAATATTTATTCTTTCAAATGAATTCCTCATTCTGCATTGATTAATTGACTGAGAGTATTATTGCTCCAACCACTTGTACACCCTGGATGGGATAGGTGGGGATGAGCTTGTATATGAGTTTTCCATGTCCATCACTGATGGATAGGTAACATAGGTCCAAATCCTCAGCTAGTATAAATCAACTGCAATGGTGCCATGCCAATTTGTCAGATGAGGATCTGGCCTTCACAGCCAGCCATGGACTGTAAAAAGCAGTAAAAAGAGAAAACGTATAGAGCTGGCAGAATAAAAGATGTTTTGGTTTGCTGGCAATTAGGCCCTCCTCCCCCCACACACTCCAACCCCAAAAATGAGAGGGGGAAAAGAAGACAAATTGATTTTGATTAAACAAAAATGATTTTTTAATTTACATTTTCAGAAAGTCAAAGTAAAAAAAATGTTTGGGATTGAAACATTTTGTTTGACCTTAGTCAATTTATTTTTCATTTTTATTAAGGGTTTTTTTTACAAAAGGATGTGGGACAAAAAATTAAAGGAGATTGCAAAACAACGTTGTTTCAGTTCTGGGATTCATTTAGGTTTTGTTTGTTTTTTAACCAAAACCATTTGTTGAAATGGACAAAAATTTGGGAAATGTTTAGCTGTGGCTGAATGTGCCTATCTTGCTAAAAAAAAAATTCAGTCAAAAACATTTCACATGCATGCAGCTTATCTTCTTGCCATGCCAAGATTAAACTGCACAAAGAATTGTAGAGAATAGTTTTGAATATCTCTAGTGATATCACCATAAAAATGTTGTATAATTAATGTACACAAAAGACCTAAATACTCCCTCATGTAACCATCTCAAATTTAGAATATAAAATAGTCGATTCAAACCACAGATCTATTTATGGAAGTTACAGAAAATGTTAATTACATTTTTTTCCCCAACCACAACGATCTGGTTTTAGTTTTGCATTAGTTATTTTGAGCAATGAAAAAATTCTGAACTACTCTCACTGAAATTAAATACTACAACGGAACAAAGCATATCAACGTGCTTTAAAAAAGGAACCTATTGTTCTGCATTAGTGTCAGCAGGAGTGAGATTCTGGGAGAAAAATACAATGTACGCAGCATAGGACAACAGTAAATTACTCACAGTTGTGCTGTGACTCATCAAGACATTTTATTGTGATAATGAGAGTAGATATTTAATTTTAAGGAAGGGGAAGGAACTGATTGTTCAATGTTAAATCTGATCAAAATGTGCAAATAATTAAAAATAGTTAATTTGAAGACGTCCTTGAATTAAACTAAGTGGATAGAAATATTCAAGCTGTTAGTTTCAATGGGGTTAGATTTACAAGCTTATTTTATAAGCTGGGACTCCTATTACAGCAATGCTTTTAAAATAAAATGGAGAAATCTTTTCATTGATTTCCACAGGAGGCTGCTTCCGAAGGTTTTGTTCACTGCAAGTTGAAGACTTGCAAGGGTCTTTGTTGCTCTAAAATTCAGAAACATAAGAAAAGACCAGAGAATGAGAAATAGGAGAGAAAGGGTTCTGGGGCCAAATGAAGGGAAAGGCGGAGGTGTAGCTGTAGTGCTTTGTCTTCCCACTGATCAGACACAAATCTGTCTGGTACTGTAAAAAAAAAAAAGACATAAAAGACATTGGTCCAGATTTATCCCTGCTGTAAGTCCAGAGGCTTTGGTTAGCCTATGGCAGGAATGTAATAAGAAGACCAAGCTCATTTCACCTGCAGATCTCAAAGCTCTTTGCAAAGGAAGTCAGTATTATTATCCCCATTTTACAGATGGGAGACTGAGGCGCCAAGATTTGCCCAAGGTCACCCAGAAGGCCAGTGGCATAGCTTGGAATAGAATCTCTGTCCACGAGCTCACACGGTCACCATAATCAGCTCACTGCTTGTAGCCCTAAGATATAGCAGAACGCAGCCTGCCTTAGTAAGAAAATGGCATACTGCAAGAAAATGGCACACAAGTGTGGCTGGGAATATGCAGAAATTAAGAAACTCCCATTGCTTCAATGAAGCACTCAACGGCTGTGAAAAATATTACAAGACTGTTGGACAGAAAGGTTTTCCTAGCTGTGTAATTTCTTTCAGTAATTTGCTTTGCTCACATGTATAGGAGGAAGCAAGGATGCACACAGAGTGCCAACATGAAACACAGATACCATGTTTCATTCCAAGGACAAACGGTTAGTTCTTTTGCCATCGGAAAAAAGGCCAGTACGTCGCTTTGAATTTTCAGAAATAGTTGTCATATTATTACCGAGAGAGCAAGGCCGAAGCCCAATAAGACTCGAGGGAAATATTCTGTAATAGTTTACCGCAAGTGCTTAAATACAACTTCAACAAAAATTATAGAAGGTAAATAAAACTCGTGATTCAAGAGCCTTTGAAGTTTTGGTTAGGTTGGGTTCAAATGTTTTTCCAGACTCTATGGATCTGGCAAACAGGGAAATCTGGCAACATGAGAATAACAGGTTAACCGATCATTTCTTCTTGAGATTTCTGATATTTCCTGTGCTTCTTTCTAGTTCAGTTAAAAGCAGTAGGGACTTTATTTTGGGGACTGCTCTAGCCAGGAAAAGCAGCCCCAAACCTGTTGGAGATGCCCACTTGCAAAAGGAGAATCTCTAGGTGGAACAGAGGTGCCACAGAGCATAGATTTCTTGGTGAAGAGGAAGCTCAGCCAGAATATCCTTGCACCCCAGCAATCCCCTGAAATAGCCTTTTAGAGCTGTGGTAAACTGATTTAATTTGCACCGGAGGTCAGCTCAGCCCTCGGTTGTCTCCAGAATCAGGGAAATGCCAGGGGCTGTAAACCACTTGTGTCTCCACCCCCACACCCGGTTACATACTGAACACAAGTTGGCCAGACCTCCAGGGAGTGCTGGATTGTGAGAACAGCATGTCTCACAGCAATGTCCCTATCTGTTTAGGCACCAGGCTGTAATCTGGAAGGTGCTCTGATACTACAGTGACAATGTAGCATCATTGATTTCAATAGACTCAGTGGAGCCATTCTGATTTACACCAGCTAAGGATCTGGTCTGCAGATTAGACCAGCACTGGAGCGTGGAATTAAAAGATACCATTAAGTATCCAAACTATCCTAAATCTCACGGGGGGGGGGGGGGGGGGGGGGGGGAAGGAGGGAGGATGGTGTGGAGTGAGATTTGTACCTAAATCCCATTCCTCAAACAAAATCTCTTCTTAATTCTGAAAATTTGCCCTGATGTCAGGTCTGATGCCAGTTTTTCAAGTGAGGATATCCCAGAGAATTTTCTGCTTTACAGTGAACACATTCCAGTATGAATCTGGTTCTAATGTTAACCTTAGAAAACTGGCACATTATATTCAGGGTCCACCTTTTGCCAAGCTGACAAGCCTCAGTTCCAGGAGGGCCTGACAACAATCCATCTCAATAAAAGAGATAACTGAACACCAATCGGAGACTGATCTCTGTGGTCCATAAGGAATGTGACTATAGTGCAGAGCAAGCCATTCTTGCACAAGGACGTTCTCAGGGTAGTAATGAGCTTTACAATATTTATCTTACAGTGTAGGCAACCCTTCAGGAGCTTAAACATGTTTATAAGCCAAATTTGCCTTTCTCCATTTACACAGCATCTTATTCTATTTTTATTTTCTATAAGCTTTTGTCACAAGCCTGGCTTCTATATACATTCTATCACATTCATTTTACCAAGGGATGTGGTTGATTCTTCATCAAGACTGGATCTCTTTCTGAAATCTATGCTCTAGATCAAATACAAGTTATTGGGCTCAAGGGAGGAATCACTAGGTTAAGTCGTATGGCTTGTGCTATGCAGGAGGTCAGACAAGGTGATCATACTAATACCTTTTAACATTAAAATCTATGCCTACAGGAGATATTTTTGTGTGACCTTATGTGTTTGGTGGAAACAAGAAGAAATCCAAACCTTTACAACTCCAAGGAAACTCAATGCATTTCACAGTTCACTGATTGAGAACAGTCAGTGATGTATCTTTGCATATTGTGGATCCATAATAGGCAATTAAATATCATGAGTCTATATAGCAGTACTGGGTCTCCTAAATTTTCAGAGGTGAAAATAGACTGAACCACAAAATTTCGATTAGTATCCAAGCTAGATCCCAGTATATCAGTAAATGCCCTGTAAAAAATTTAAATAATTACTGTGAATACAAAGCACACGTTCTTTCATTATTTAGTGTTGGGTATTAGTTTTTTATTAACTTACCAAAGTAATATGACTGACCTTTGGACTGATGTTCTGTGATTACCTTAAAAATAATAAAGGGAGAAAACAAAGCGATAAATTTTCATAGCCTTCCTTATGTTACATAGTAACTTAGTCGATGAGCAATCCTACTAGAGTCAACAAGACATTGGATCTAGCCCGGAAGTAAGGTGCTACTAACCCAAAATATCAGAATCTGGGCCCAAAACATTGAGTCAATTTTTGATAATCTAGCACCTACCAGACTGCACAGGAACAAACCTCTAGCAAGCAGGTATATGGGCACAGATGTCAAAATGATACCGCTTGTGCTGAAAAAAAATACAGGTGCAAATAACTGCACATTAACTTGCAAATTGTGGCCTGCAAATTGCAGATACAATGGGTCGAAGCCATGGGCAAACTAGACTTGGAACTTTTCTAAAAAAATCTAGAGTATGCTTCTAGGCTGAGGTTTATGTGCCATGCTATAGAACTAAGCAAACTTTTATGACCAAATTGTAAAACCCTAAAGATAGGGTTTACTAATGATACGCCCTTAACTAGATTAGTATTGGCGTGTGCAGCTAAGGAAGCCCACGGTTACTTTGTTTTAAAAGGTTTCTAATCTTGTAATGAAGCTATTTTTTTTGACCATTCTCAAAACAGAATCTGATTTGAACATTAGAATGCAATTAATCATGTATTTTAGTATCTCGCTTGAAATAATTTATTCAGATCCAAGAAAGTATATTGCACACATGATTGCATTATGTATAAGGAAAATAAACTGCATAATTGAAATGCACCACATAAATTATTCATCATAAAATGAAACCCTCTTGAGTAAAGACATGGGGTCTATTTCTCTACTGTCTCGCATGTTGTGTAGTGATTTACATCTCTGAAAATTGAGGGTGAAACTGTCCTATTCTGATAGCTTTGTACACTCACTTTACACACCCATATGCTGCTATACAAGGTGGAGAATCAGACCCACAGTACCTGAAAAGTAACGTGAAGAAATGAAAGGAAATCTCAGCAGTCCAGCTGGAGTTCTGCATTAGGCCACTAGATAGCAACCTTCTAACGCTGCACACAAAGTTCTTTGGAAACTCCTGAAGTAAAAATAGAAGAGGAAAGGAATTCTTTATATGAAAGTGAAATGATCCCTAAAAAAAGGTGCAGTACAGAGCACATGGGTTATATTTTTCCCCATACACAGGGACTCTGCCTTCAGATAACATCCTGACCATGGACATACCTATGGTACTCCTAAGTGTTAGAATATAGATATTCAGGCCTGTCTGTAAAGGCCTATACTCTAAGAATTTAGGTGTATTCTTATCACTTGGCTAGTTATAGAGGAACAAAAGAGAATCAAAATCACTGTCTGCCGGTGTAAGGGCCTTTTCTTACTGTGACAGTCTGAGGCCCTGTTCTTAGGCTAAGGCCTTTGGCTAAGCAACAGAGGCAGCCATAAGCTGGGAAGCGAAGGGTCACATCCTCACTTTCCAAACTAGTCACATTGAAAGAAGGTGCTATTGGGCTGTTAGGAATACAATCCTGTCCTGATAGTGCCTATCACCTCCAGAGAAAGGGAAGTGCCTAGAAAATGTAAAAGGAAACTTAGTTTGATAGCATCCTGTCTGGCAAGAACTCACTTATCAATAGCTGGGATGTGAAATCCTCACTTCTGTATTGTTTTGTCATTATAGTTCCCACTTTGCTATTGTTTGTCTGTATAATCTCTGTCTGGTTCTGTGATTGTTTCTGTCTGCTGTATAATTAATTTTGCTGGGTGTAATCTAATTATTGTGGTGGGATATAATTGGTTAGCTAATCATGTTACAATATGTTAGGATTGGTTAGTTAAATTTCAGTAGAATGATTGGTTAAGGTATAGCTAAGAATATTACTATATAAATTAGGGGCAAACAGGAAGTAAGTTGGGATTCGAAAATAAGGAAAAAGGAACTTGTATTTAAGCTTGCTGGAAGTTCACCCCAATGAACATCGAATTGTTTGCACCTTCGGACTTCGGGTATTGTTGCTCTCTGTTCATGCGAGAAGGACCAGGGAAGTGGGAGAGTGAAGGAATAAGCTCTCTAACACTAAGCAGTAAGTGCTTTGCTTCGACAAAGTGTTTGAAAGCACTGCATGCTGTTACATCAGGCTCTCGTCTGGGTAGATCAAATCATGACCTGTGGTTACACCTACACAGGAGAATTCAGAGATATAATGTGCCCCTTTACTGTCCTGGGAAGATTGCCCATATCATGGGCCACAGTACAACAGGGACAGGGGAAAATAGGTTCCTCAGAGCTATTACTCCCTGAGTCAGCAGAGCTGAGCTCACACAGAGTGGGAGCAAGCTACATCAGCACCTTTACCTGATGTAACTTATATTCTTCCAATAACAAGGAAAAATCAGGGACCAAATTGTGATTCTCTGAACACAAAGAAAGGACTGCCACCTCCTCCTGCTGGGAATACCCCCAGTGCAGTGGAATTTTTAGCAGGTGTAGTGTCAGGTCTTCTGCTTCCTCTGCGTGTCTTCTTAGAGCCCCCAGCACAGGATACATGCTGCGACACAGCAGACATGCCTTGAGGGCAGGAAAAGATAGTGACCAGGGCATGAGGCATATCAGCTGTCTCTAGATGATGATATGGAACATAGGGGATCATAGCCAGATGGGGCAGAGGAGAGCAGTCCCCTAATCCCATGTCTAGGATCAGGCAGACAGTCAGGAGCATTTACATGCTCAAAGTTACACAAAGGTTTAAAGCTTTTCAGGCTCGGCCCCTGACTTTGCAAGCTGCCCTGTTGAGATCCTGAGGTGTATTCAAGGAGCAAGGTGCTATTCAATAAGAGCAATAGCATTAGCACTGGCCCTTGATGATGTCCTCTTTGACACAATCCAACATAATTTTTAACTCAGTTGCTAGTAGCACCATAGAACCATACATTAAGCAAAGCTAGCCCTTCATTTTTCTCCCCAAGTAGTGTTGTGATTTATACTTTATTCTCAGTTTCTTTATGTTGCATATGAATGCTGAGATCTGTGGATCAATTCATTTCACCTGCTCCTTGAAGAATGACAGTGGAAAATATTGACCGGAAAGTAGAATTCTCGAGAAACATTCATTTTGATTGTTTCAGTACTACCTAAGATAGATAAGGGCAGAGCATCTCAGCTGCTTAGAACAATGAATTTTATAGGTGGCATTACTTGTTCTTGGAAAAAGAAAAGGAGGACTTGTGGCACCTTAGAGACTAACAAATTTATTTGAGCATAAGCTTTTGTGAGCTACAGCTCACTTCATCGGATGGAAGTAACTGAATTCCTTTTGGTTCCACTTACTCACAATATCAATACACAGTGGTTTCTTGATAACTAGTGCTATCGTTTCTGGGGTTTGGTTAATTTATGTTGTAGCCTGGAAGTAGACCTCACTGGTTTATCACTTGGAATAGATTGGGGTTTCATCGGGAAGTGTTTGAAATAGGCAATTAAAATGTTATCCATCCATCCATGTATCTTAAATATCCCCTTTTTTAGTCCTCTTTGTACAATCATAGAACCATAGGGTTTCAAGGGACCGCTAGGGTCATCTAGTCTAACCCCCTGCCAAGATACAGGATTTGTTGGATCTAAACCATCCATGACAGATGGCTCCAGCCTCCTTTTGAAAACCTCCAATGAAGGAGCTTCCACAACCTCCTGAGGCAGTCCATTCCATTGTCCTACTGTTCTTCCTGAGATTCAATCTAAATCTGCTATAATGTAGTTTGAACCCATTGCTCTTGTCCTGCCCTCTGTGGCAAGAGAGAGCAGCTTTTCTCCATCTTTTTTATGGCAGTCCTTCAAGTATTTGAAGACCACTATCATGTCCCCCCTTAATCTCCTCTCTTCCAAATTAAACATACCCAGTTCCTAGAGCCTTTGCTCATATGACTTGCATTCTATCCCTTTGATCATCTTTGTCGCTCACCCCTGGATCCTTTCCAGTTTCTCCACATGCTTTCTATATACTAGTGCCCAAAAATGGACACAGTACTCCAGCTGAGGCCTAAGCAGTGCCGAGTAGAGTGGTGCTATCGCCTCCTGTGACTTGCATACTATGCCTTTGTTAATGCAACCTAAAATTGCATTTGCTTTTTTTGCAACAGCATTGCATTGCTGACTCATGTTGAGGTTTTGATCCACCACAACTGCCAAATCCTTCTCAGCAGTGCTGCTGCCAAGCCAGTTTCCCCCCATTCCGTATTTGTGCAGTTGGTTTTTCTTCCCTAAGTGTAACACCTTACACTGGTCTTTGTTGCATTTCATTTTGTTGTCTATAGCCCAGTTCTCCAATTTGTCAAAATCCCTCTGAATTTTAGCTCTATCCTCCAAAGTAGTGGCAACCCTCTTCTCCCACAAATTTGATCAGTGTGCTCTCTATTCCTACATCCAGGTCATTAATAAAGACGTTAAACAACACCGGACTCAGAAAAGACCCCTGTGGAACACCACTTGAAACCTCCCTCCAATATTACATCGTAACATTATCAGCTACTCTTTGTTTGCAGTTGTTTAACCAATTATGTATCCACTTAATGGTAGGTCTGTTGAGCCCACATTTCTCCTGCTTTCTTATCAGAGTGTCATGTGGGACGGTGTCAAAAGCCTTGCTGAAGTCCAGGTATATTATGTCCACCATTCCCCCTTCCACCAAACCAGTTACCCTGTCAGAGAAGGAAATCGAACTGGTTTGGCATGATTTGTTCTTAGTAAATCCATGCTCGCTGCTAATGATCACCCCTCCATCCTCCAGGTATTCACAAATTGAATGTTTTATGCATTGCTCTAGTATCTTCCCAGGTAACAAAGTCAGGCTGACTGGTCTATAGTTCCCCGGCTCTTCCTTCCCCCCGCCTTTTAAAGATGGGCACTACGTTAGCCCTTCTCCAGTCTTCTGGGACCTTTCTTGCCATCCATGAATTTGCAAATATTATTGCCAGTCACTCTGAGATTTCTTCAGCCAGTTCCTTCAGTATCCTCAGGTGAATAGCATCTGGTCTCACTGATTTAAATTAAATCAAATTGGTCAGAAGATCTCTGACGTGTTCTTTACTTATTCCGCTCTGCATCCGTTCCCCTTTGTCGTCTGTGGTAACTTCGCTAGTCATACAGTCACTTTTTTTTTTTTGTGAGAAGACTGAAACAAAGTAGGCATTGAGCAGCTCTGCCTTCCTGTCATCTTCTGTTACCAGCTGATCTTCATTGAGCAGCGGACCCACACCATCCTTGGTCTTTCTTTTTTGCCTGACATATTTGAAGAACTCCTTCTTGTTGTCTCTAGTTGTCAGCGGTAAATCATTCATTGCTTTGGCTTTCCTGATTTTGTCCAGAGAATGTAGCAGTACTTTAAAAAAGTGCCTCAGTATTTATTTTACTCTCATCAATACCTATTCACTTTTAGTCCCATTTCCCCATAAATTCTTCCAGCTTGGTGTGTCCGAAGAGTTTATAGACAGAAAGGTCCCAACTCTCCCAAATTCAGTATTTTCCTTTCCAATGAGTTGTTTTTTCTTAGACACTGAGCTGGTGCTGTCTTTAGAATTCCCCTCCCACTGACGATACCCCCATGGGTGGACCTAGGTCTGAGTTATATAGTCCCCAGACCATAGGCGCCAACTTCTCCTGGTGCCAGTGAGTGCTCGTGTCCCCCACCCCTGGCCCCACACCAAGTCTACCCTGCCCCACCCCCATTTCAACCCCTTCCCCAAAGTCCCCACCCCAACTCCACTCCCTCCCTGCCCTTATTGGACCCATTCCCCAAATCCCCACCTCAGCCCTACCTTTTCCCCATCTCCTCCCCTGAGGGTGCCGCTTTCCTGCTCCTCCCCCCTCCCCCCCAGAGCTTGTTACGCCACGAAACAGCTGTTTCCTGGTGGCAAGCCTGGGAGGAGAAGCGGGGACATGGCGTGCTTAGGGGAGGAGGCAGAGGTGGAGGCGAGCTGGGGAGGGGAGGGCGGGCAGGGCGGGGAGCTTGGCTGCTGGTGGGTGCAGAGCACCCACCAATTTTTCCCCGTGGGTGCTCCCGTCCCAGAGCACCCATGGAGTCAGCCCCTATGCGGCAGACCCCTCCTACTCCCAGCAGACTCTGAGAGGATTGGTGGTTAATTAAAGAGAGCTGGACCACCTCTTAGTTCTAATTTCCAGGGGATTCACTTTCTACAACTGCTTCTTCAGAACAATTTTTCCCACTCATGGTACGGTTCACTCTTTCAAACACCACTGTTAGGTGGCCAGATTAGTCTGTTCAGGTATAAAGGGGAAGTAAGCAACTCCCTGACTTTACTTCATTCCTTTTCATGACTGCCAAACCCACGCATTCATGAGTCAGGCCCCAAAATATCTGGGGTTCTTTTTACCTGCCTTCTGGATTTTAAGCCTTTATGTATCACATTTTCAACCATGAGGGCTAGAAAACTTAATTTTGTTTTAAATGAAAGCTAAGATTTTCACATAATTACCTGACTCCAGAACCTGGAGATTTAAGAAAAACAGTAAATATTTTGTGACTTACAATAAAATGGCAAGAGATAGCAACTCTGTAATTTACTCACCAGAGCAAGTAGGAAGTAGGGAGATACCGATGTCTTCTCTGGTCTGTTCTATTCCTGTGGCACTACAATTACACCAGGACCATAACTCAATGCAAATTTCAAGGTTACAATCTACCTCCAAATGATTTGCAAAATCAGGCTGATAAGAGTTAGACTACAAATATGGGTAGAGATTTTATCACATAACTTCACTAATTTTAGTGGAAGATACGGCCAAACATACTAGACTGCTAAAATCTGAAACTTAATAGCTTTGTTGCCATGTTCAAAATATCTTTTTTTTTTTTAGAATGGTGGATAACTGTGGCCTTATTTCATCTCTCTCCCACCCATTTTACTCCTGATTTATACCAGAGATCAGAATCAGGCCCACATTTTCTATATTTAATAAACAAATATACTCATGTACTATGTTTCCATGTGTGTTCCCTTCCTAATTCATTTACAAAAGTTTTTCATTACCTTAATTAATTCATGTGGCCTTAGTGGAAGTTTTAGCGCAAACAATGAGGATTGGATCCTTGCACACGTTTGGTGCTGCAGAAATATATTTCACACACACACCCCGCTGATTTTTTGTTCTCTCCCCAACTCACTATTTATGGTTTTTATTTATTTTTAATTTTTGTGTGTGTGTGCGCACTATTCCTAAATAAGGACTCCAGGCTAAAATATTCTTACCAGCATATACTTAAGGTAACATTTTGTTCTGTTTAGAAAAAAAAAATTGAAAGCATAATCACTCAAAGGATTTTTTCCCCTGCAAATTGTGTCTGTTTCAAGTTCCTAGACAGATACGCCATTTTTAATAGCATATCTTATTAGATACAAATAGAAAGCAGTTGCAAGGCATGATATCAATCTATTATGAGCCTGCAGATTTTGAAAACATGGTTTAAACGGAAAAGCATTTTTGAAAGGCAAGTTTTTCAAGAATACAAGTTTGAAGAAAGAAATGTGTTTGAGAGGGCTTGGGAGGAAAGGATGAAAGTAGGGATTGACAGCATCCGAATTGAAACTAAGGACTCAGGAGTTCTCATTTTGGTTGGAACTCAGGAATTCTTCACTCGGTGAGTGGCCTTGGTAAGTCACTTCAAGTAAAATTTTCAAAAGCTCTTAAGTGACTTAGGAACCAAAATCCCATTGCCTTTGAATGACACATAGCTTCCTAATGTCCAGATCCTCAAAGGGATTTCAGCACCTAATTCTCATTGAGTTCAAATCCTTTGAGGATCTAGGCCATAAGTCACTTAGGACCAGATTTTTAAAGGTGTTTATGTGACTAAAGATGTGAATGGCACCTGCTGGGTTTTTTCAACAGTGCCTAGGTGCCTAACTCTCTGGGAGTTTTAAAAATCCCACTAAGTGTCTATCTGCATCTTTAGGCACACATTTATTTCTTTAAAAATATGTCCCTTAATTAATGTTGGCTTGATTGTCCATTGCCCTACACCTTGTGTAGTCAATTACACAAATTGACAAACGTGTAAATTACCCTGGGGTAAATGATGGCACGAGTGCAGTATAATGATGAATCAGACTATGTGTATCTCAGTTTCTCTGTATGTAAAATGTGGAACAAAATTTACCTTCCTACAATAACCCACAGAGTGTTATGAGGATTAGCTTTAAAAGGTGTTTTTCAGCTTCAGTGCAGCATATACGAGAGTAGTAGTAGGGAGAACTTAAATATTTTAGGGATTGGTGAGTTTAAGGGATTTGAAAATGCCGCAGCTATTTGCCAAAATATTTAACTCATTAGTGCAGAAAATTCTCTGAGTTCCACAATAGAGTCCAGAGCTAAACCACAGAATTAATTTAGCTGCATGAGTAAAAATCATCATAAATAGAGACTGAAATGTGTATAAATCTGAGTAACACCAGTTTCCCACTTCCATGTATTTCCATAAACAAACAATGCCTTCCTTAATTTGGAATGATTTATTTCAGATCAAACAAAAACGACAAAACAAGAAAGAACAAAAGTAAAATCTCCATCAGAGAGAACTCTGACATGTGAACCATCTCTGAAATATGCTGTAGTAACTAACTTTAACTCACCAATGATATCTAACCCTTCAGGCCTTAAAAATGTACCGGTACAGTGAGATTCAGGGAAAAAACAGAGTTATAATAGTTGTATAGCTACATATGCTACAACCATCATTTTCTTCCACAAGGCATATGTCTACATTGCAGTCGAGAGGTATAACTTTAGCACACGTAGCTAGTAGTGAGCTAGCTAGATCCAATCTAGCTTGAGTAATAATAGCCATGAAGCCTTGGCAGCATGGGCTAGCCCCTGCCCATCACCAGTGTTGCAAGGGCTTCACGTCCATTGTTCCTCAAGCTACCTTTGATCTTGGGTACGTCTACATGTGTTGAAATCACACCTCCCAGGTGACGCATAGACATACCCAAAGACATAAATTAAGTTTCAATTTATGTTATTAAATCTTTTCTTTTAGCTTTAGGATCAGAGGGGATCAGTTTGGCTTTGATATACAGTATATTATAGGTCTTGATTTCACAATGATCCCAAACACCACATCTGGGAGACCACTCATGTATAAATCCAATACTGAGGTAAAGGAATGACTCATTCAGTTGTACAGAAGTCAGCAACTTAAAAGGAACAAACCAAAAGATTTAAAAATTCCTATATAATTGCTTTTCAATAATTCATATATCCAAATCCTTAAAAGAACACACTCTATTATTCTCAAAAAGAAAAGGAGTACTTGTGGCACCTTAGAGACTAACCAATTTATTTGAGCATAAGCTTTCGTGAGCTACAGCTCACTTCATCAGATGCATGCATGGATGCATGAAGTGAGCTGTAACTCACGAAAGCTTATGCTCAAATAAATTGGTTAGTCTCTAAGGTGCCACAAGTACTCCTTTTCTTTTTGCGGATAAAGACTAACACGGCTGCTACGCTGAAACACTCTATTATGTGTACCTTAGCGATTATGTGGTGGGGGGGGCATATTTTACCATAAAACTTCCCTGTAATATACACTGCTTTGCTTTTTATTGTTTTCTATCAACACTTCAGTGTATTTGAAACTGTGTATGTGCAACAAGATTTCATCCCAAGTACCTTAAGATGACAATTTGGTTTGATAAGATTTGCAGAGGTAAGAGAGACTTGTCGTTCTACACGTTCAGAGATTCCTGCAGGATTTCCTTTCAGAAGGCAAACATAAAATAAAAGTGGATCATATTTTGTATATTTTGGCAGCAGCGTTTTAGTATATTATTCACTGAAATTGTCCTTCCTCCTCTGGGCCATAAGGAGCTAGACTGTGATAATTATGTTCTTAGGCAGTCTTAAGGGGTAACAAATGAAGCAGAGAATTACAGGCAACTTCTTTCTCTTGGGCTGCCGGTAGAGTAGATGCATCAACAGATATCAACAGACAAAGAAAGAGGAGACAATAATAGGTGTTTGATGTCATTCAGAGTATTTATTCTGAACATGAGTAAAGTGGATGCTTATTATTGTTTTTTAATATGTAGAGAGCTGGTAGCAAACCTTAATTTCAGTTGCTTAACACTTACCATTACAAAAGATTCTTGTGTCTTTTTTGAGAAACGCAAGTACCGCCATTAATCGCCATTTTCCTTCTGTCTCTTGCATCGTCAGCATGTCATAATAATAACTGAACAGGAACATAGTAGTCTCAGATCAGGTCCATACTGCAGCCAAAGCGGTACACATTGCACTGGGGACCCTGGGAACATACAGTCTCTGTGGCAGGGGAGGAGAGAACAAACAAGGATGGCTTCCCCGGACAACCTTTTTTCCTCTTGACCCAGCACATGACCCCAGTGACCCATTTCAACCCTCCTGCTGCCAGCTAACATGACAAGTCCTGTAATTCAAGCAGTATTGCAGTGCAGGATTTTAACCCTACTGCTAATATCTGGCGGGGGGGGGGGGGGTTATAGTTGCATATAAAGTTGCTTTTCCTACACCATGACCCTAACTCAATGCAAATTGCAAGGTTATAATCTACCTCCAAACAATTTGCAAAAATTATGAAGTTACATGCCCAAAAGTACATTATTAGAAAGTTTCTTAGGTTGCAAAGTCTGTAGGAAACCAGGGTCCCCACTCTGTCTGATTCAGAACAGGGGCCTACACTTGGATCTCCTACATTGCACGTAGGTGTCCTAACCATTGAGGTATATGGTATGCTGGGTTGGGACTGTCTCAATCTCTCCTGTTGATGCTGTTCCACTTTGTATAAAGCTTAAATATGCATTGGGCCAGCAACAGCATGAGAATGACTCCAGCCTGGTAGTTAGGACAATCACCTAAGAAGGGTTCCAGTCTTGTCTTCAGTGACTAGTTATTTATACAAGTTGAAGCTGTTTCACTAAGACAGACAGAGAGCAACTTTCCCAGAATACTCCACAGCACTGTGGTTAGCGCACTTGCTTGTGGTGTGGGAGAACCAAGTTCACCTCCCTCTTCTAAATCAGGAAAAGTGAGGATTTGAACCCTGGTTTCCCACCATCCACGTGAGTTCCCTAACCACGGGAGAGCATCCCCATAGTCATCTCCTCCGCTTTGGGAATGGTGTTTTCAAATGTTGTTTGCTTTTAATTTAGAAAGTGGTTACAAATGCCCAAAAATCACAATGAAAGTTTCATTTCAGGTCTAGCACAATGTTTTGTTCAATCAAAACCAACCCGCCCCCCACACTCCAGTTTTTAGTGTCTTCAAGAAAAAAAAATAAAAAACGTTCATGTTTCAAAGAGTGGCCTAGTATTATTCACATGCATTTGATTACTATAAACTGCTTTGTGATATTGATGTCAATGGGAGTTCAGGTGAAAAATGGCGCAATATGGCCTTACATAAGGCCTTTGGGACCGAGTCAGTGACTTTTTTTTACTTTCTTCCTGCTGATGCCAGCAGCTGCTTCTACTCTCATTGCAGGTCAAGACGAAAAAGTCGTCTATATCCCTCTGCTTGATTTGTTACTTCTTGAGGCTGCCTAAGAACACAGTTATCACAGTCTGGATCCTTACAGCCGAGAGGAGAAAGGACAATTTCAGTGAAAAATACCCTGAACCTCTCCTGCAAAAAATTACTGGATGCAACACTCTTCTGCTTTAGAGTTGTCTGAAAGGAAATCCTGCTAGGAACTCTGAGCATGTAGAACTATAAGTCTTTCAGACACCACTCCACAAAAACAACAAGATCTTGGCGGGGAGAAGATCAATCTTTCATTTTAATATTTAAGAGCCTCAGGCAATAATGTTGTTAGGGCACGAACGCCACCAGGAGGACCTGGGCAGTTAAAGACACACACACAGTGTAGTAGGCTGCAGTCTAGGAATATCCCTTTAGACTTCTAGGTGGCACAAGACCAAGAAGACTGTAAAATACTAGTTCTAGCAAAAGGTAACCTGGGTTCTAATCCTACAATAACATCTGGACAGGCCGAAGGGCTGCTGTTGACTTTAATGGGTCCAACAGCAGGATTAGGGGCAAGAGAAAGGTCATTCTTTTGCAAGGCTACCTCTTCCTCCAAAAAAGTGCAGTCCTCAGCACCAAGGTATTAAACAAATTGAGGAGAGGGGGAAAGAACATCATGGGCCTGATGCTTATTTATCCTAAGGCCACTTTACTTCATACTGGTTCAAGTTATATTTACATCTGCTTTAAAGCTCCTTTATATAACTAAAACAGCGTAAAGGGGTCTTAGTATAAACGAGAATCTGGACCCATAGTATATTATCTCCTCACTTTATGTGCTATTCATGTCCCCATCCTGGACCCATCCGTATCTTCATTTTAGGGGCATGCCAGAAAAAGTCCCTGCATGAAGGCTCATAAACTGGGGAAGACCAGCTGCTGTCTGAAAATGGGTTCTATTCAAAAATACATCTGTTCCATGTGTCACCTAGAAATCTATAAATATGTTCTGCTAGATTTGGGTCTTTCACTCAGACATAAGGGCCATTTTTTTCTCAATATATTGTTTTTCAGAGCTAAGTAAATTGAGGTGAAATTCAGCATCCACACAGAACTACTGCTAATTAAGAAGTGCAGTTGTGCTTGGGTGGAAACCATCATTTCAGCCACCGAGTAGAATACATTTGTTACAAGAGAAAGAAACAAAAATAATCAGAAGTTCTTGCTTTAGATACGGGCAAGAGAAACAATTAGCATTTATGCTAGGAAAGGCATATGTTACTGTAAAAATAACAACAGATTGACTGCAGTGCTAAAGATTAGCTGAGGTTTGCAAAAGACGTTTGAATAGTCCTCATCTAATGTATTCTAATGCACAAATGAAGCAGATGGTGTGGTTTGTGCAGTGTATGTTAGTGGTTATACAAGTCAGAAATAGGTACCACCCATGTACTGGAAAATCTCTCCTCTCCTGCTACGGACTGCTGCACAGTGCTGTGCAAGACTATAAGCCTGATACCAGGAGACATGTAAGCTCTTTGGCACAGGGACCATCTTTTTCCTCTGTGCTTGTCCAGTGCATAATAAAATGGGATCTAGCTTGGATTTTTATTACCTCCATGCCTCTCCCTATCCAACATATAATCTATACCCCATGAAGCCCAAGCTCTGGCTCCTTAACCAGTGCTGCTTTATGGGCCAAGTTGAAGGGCTCCCACTCCTTTTCAAATGACTTCAGAGGGTTCCTGACTGGCCTGCTATCTCTGTTCAGATCCTCTGGGAAGGAAGGGACATGAGGGGTAAGGTCCATTCCTTCATACAGCTCCGAATATGTCTTCTTGGGGTATCCAGCCTGTATTCCCTGCCCCTTTCTTCCAGTGGCTTGGCCAGGAAATACTTTTCTGGTTCTACAATTGTTGCTGCTACACACCTTTAACTCATTTTAGGGATGAGCTGACCTGGAGTGCACCAATGGGGATTCCCCTTGTACAACTATGGTGCTCCATCACATTCCCTTTTAGCATACGGAATATTCTGCGACATCCCAACCCCAGAATAAGACCTTAAAGCAGAGAGGAAGTGGTCCTCCAGTCCTATACCTGTGAAACAGAAAGTGACAACGGACTGGTGGGCTGAGAGAGTTGTGGGCTACCTTTCCTATCGCTGGAATTCTTGGGATGTCAGGAATGGACCAGGTGCACACTCCCTTTCCAAGATCTGAGACTGGGCAGAGATTTCAGGTTTGGACGCAGGCAGCTAAGCTGCTTGCTGAAGACAATACCAGATAAGGGGGAATAGAGGAAGTCAGGTTCTGTTGGAGTCAAGGATGGAGGGGAACTGAAATAAGCTTTGTTGGTGTTATTCTGACCCCAAAAAAGGCCATTTATGTCTGCTGCTTTAGGCAGACATTTTCAAAGGTACAGATGAGAGTTTGGATATCTAACGGCCCTTTGTGCTTTGAAACTCCCTACCTTTAATTTTGAGTTTCATCCCTTTGAGCACCCCACCATGAGCACCCCACCACTTTCCCTGCAAATTTCTAGGATACAAATCACAGTATTGGAATGATTTGTTTTACTCTTAAAGTGCAGCAATAAACACAAATGAAAAAAGAGGAGACACAAGCTGTAACAGCATCCACAATAATTACAACTTACAAGACCCTAGGGTTTTACAGCATCATGCCAGATAGTACTGCTGAATAAGTCAGTCAATAATGAGTCTTCTCATGAAAGGAAAGAGGATATTGATCACAGAAAGAGATGTGCTGGTCATAGGGTATATACAGCTTCTGCAAAAACTTATGCTGTGTGACCTAATATCAACCATCACAAAACCAGCAGCAAAGTCATAAAAGTAGAAATATAACAGGAGTGAGAGCAAGGATCCTTACGCACATCCTTTTGAACTGTCTCCTCCCGCTTTCTGAAGATGTCCTTCTGGAATCCCAGTGTGGTTTCAGACCATCTTGGGGCACCACCCACAAAAGAAGTGTAGAGAACAACAGCGACCATTGTTTACAGGCTTTCATTTCATCAGTCGTGAAGTGTTATGGAAGGTTCTGTCTAGGTTTGGTTATCCACTAAATTTCATTTGTGTTCTCAGGCTACTTCATGATGAGAAGACTGCCACCATCTTCTGTGATGGGTTGGAGATGGATCCATTCACCATCCATACTGGTGTTAAGCAGGGCTGTGTTATTGACCCAATCCATTTTTCCATCTATCTTGCCGTGATCTTGATTCTTATTCATGCCTGCTTTTCTTCTGGAATTGTGATTGAGTATCACATTGATGGCCAGCTCTTCAACCTGCAGCATCTTCATCTAAAACTAAGGTCACTGGGATTGTTATTACTGACCTTCATTACGCTGACAACTGTGCTATCCTTGTACACACCAAGGCTGACATGCAATCCACCCTAGATCTTTTCTCAGGCACCTATCATAACCTGGGAATTTGCCTCAATATTGGGAAGACTAAGGTGCTCCACCCGCCTGCCCCAGCACAAGTTTCTCCCCTTGTCCCACAAATTGTCATCAGTGGTGAACTCCTGGAAAACGTTGAGCATTTCCTTTATCTTGGTAGCCACCTCTTCCAGACAGCGAATCTTGATGTGGAGATCAAACATAGGATCTGTTGTACCAGAGCATCCTTAGGAAAGTTGCTTCAACATGTCTTTATTGATAGAGACCTGTGGATGGAAATGAAGGTCCTAGTCTACAATACAGTAGTCATCCCTGCTCGTCTTTATGGGTGCGAGACAGAGGTGATATATCATAGCCATCTTAAGTGTTTGGAGTGGTACCACCAGAGCTGCCTTAGGAAGATTCTCTATATCAGATGGAAAACCATTGCACCAATGCCAGCGTTCTCTCTGCAGCAAACATCACCAGTGTTGAGGTGAAGATTATGAAACATCAACTTTGTTGGGCTGGCCATTGTGTGAAGATGTCTGATGATCGTCTTCCAAAGCAAGTCCTATTTTCTGAATTTAGTCATGGTAAGAGGACTCATGGGGGACAGAGGAAATGCTACAAGGACACTCTGAAAGCACATGCCTCTTAAGAAGGGAGGCATTGACCCCATGAATTGGGAAGAGCTGGCTGGCAATAGACTGCAATGGCGTTGCATCATACATCATGCCTTAGCCAGTTTTGAAGAGAATCGCCTTGCTCAAGAGGCTGAGAAACGGCAGAGGAGGAAGGCAAGTGTACAGCATCCTGGCCAGCAGTTCTTCTCTCTTCAAGCAACCCCCTGTCATATATGTCGAGAAAATCACAGAGCACCAGTTAGACTCCTCAGCCATCTTAAGTCTCATCAATGACTTTTTTTCCCCCGGCAGACATCATACTCATATTGAGGAATAGCGGCTACCACCACATGGACTCTTCACCCACACTTGAGGCCATGTATTGGCAGCTTACATATAATTCTAGACAGCGTGAGGTACCAAACTAGCCCCTAGCACCAAACACACCTCATGACTTCTGTGTTTTCATTTTTATTTTTTGTCTCAACAATAAATAGATTGTTAAAGCAATTACAATAATCCTTTTCCAAGCTACAATTAGTAGTAGGCTAAAACCCAATAAACACGGCCAAGGGAGATACTTTCTTTGCTTTTAACAAAATGAACATCACTTCATTAGCACCAAGCTTCACCCCATTCTAAAGGATGTTTGCTAAATACATTAATGAGCACATCAGTCGCATCAGTGGCACCAGAAGAGAAGCTGACTTAGAGGACATAAGAAATGTTGATACAAGGATCTGACTGTCAGCCAGTCACTAGCTGCAGAGTGGGTGAGAAGTTCCTACCTACACTATAGCTGCAAATTCCACTTCCACAGTTGCTGCAGTTTGGGAGTTCAAATCAGCCTGGGAGAGGTGAAGTGAGTTAAATGGATGTTACACGCTTGCATCAATTCTAAATTTGATCTTGCGTATCCAATCCACTTCAACTCCATCGGACAACTTTTAGGCTCTGGCTAGTGTCTGTAGAGGTGGCAATTTTGTGTTCAGTTGTGGCCTTGCTTCTTACTCGGATGCTTTGCTGGTACTTGTTTTGAGTGAGTTTTTCTGCTTGCGAAGTATCCTGGAGATGTTCCTGTGATTGTCACTCAGGCCATTCTGATGTATCTGTTGTGATATCCTTAATAAGGTGATATATGCTCCTTAAGCAAATTACACCCATTGGTCCAAATTATTCCCTGGTATAATTCCTATGAAATGAATATTATAGAGTGAACTTGGTTTACTAAGGCTGAAATTGTTCGACCTGGTTGAGTAAAAGGTAATTTTCACTCACAATCAGAAATCAGAGACTAGCAAAAAAAATTGGATTTGTTTCTTTCCTCTGCCCCACCAATATCATAAAAAATGAAAGTTCTGCCCATTTTTCATGTGACAATGTATTTACAAAGCTCCTGGCCTTTCAAAACCAAATTCACTCTAGGCAGTTTATTAATTTCATGCCCTTGTTATAGATATTTTCATCTCTTTTGAACTCATAAAACCGTGACTTAAAAGTCTCCTGTGATCTGCTTTTAAGTAGACTCAGTCACTAATACTATAAAAGACACCTTGCTGTGAGGGGTTCAGGAAAAAAAAGATTATATGTCTTCATTCTAAAGGCAACATTGACCAGAGTCTGTTACCTTGAAATTTTATGTCAAAGCAAGAACTAAGAGCAGTTGAACCTAAATACAGATGAAAAGCAGATAGTGAAGGACATTAATTTTTCACAGAAAATGTAAGATATACAGTTTTGCTATTCTGTTCCAACTAGTAACAGTATTCTGCTTTGTGTATATATTACTTTTTCTCTGGTTATGTGATTTCACAGTTTAGGGTAAAAATATTTTTTCTGGTCTCCAACTTCTTTAATAAAAAGAAAAGGAGGACTTGTGGCACCTTAGAGACTAACAAATTTATTTGAGCATAAGCTTTCGTGAGCTACAGCTCACTTCATCGGATGCATGCAGTGGAAAATACAGTGGGGAGATTTTATATACACAGAGAACATGAAACAATGGGTGTTACCATACACACTGTAAGGAGAGTGATCAGGTAAGGTGAGCTATTACCAGCAGGAGAGCGGGGGAAGAGGGGGGGAAGCTTTTGTAGTGATAATCAAGGTGGGCCATTTCCAGCAGTTGACAAGAACGTCTGAGGAACGGGGGTGGGGGAGGAGAGAATAAACATGGGGAAATAGTTTTACTTTATGTAATGTAAGCAGCAGGAGCATCCAAAAATGGTGTGCTGCATCCACATTCCTAGTCACTGAGTTGACATTTTGTTTTGTTGAAAACCCTGGTGAGCACTGAAGTGGTTAAGTGGAAGATTCTCCTGCATGTTTTTTAGCGAGTCTTGTGCTATATACACATACTGCACTAGCTTTGAACCTGTGGTTTTCTCACACTGTAAATACAATGATAACAAGATACCATCGGACAACATAGACCTGGTGAATGGAAACAGATTTTTCTGGGGAGGTGTCAGGGCAGTTTTAAGGGCACAATGCATTAATCACAAAGTCCATTTGTGCAGAAATCATGTCTTCAGCTATTTTTGACTTGCAGTTCCAGAAGAAAATGAAGTTGGAGCGTTTGATAATGATGAGATGTTTGCTTTAAATAAAAGTGGGGAATTGTGTTTGATTTATATATATATTTTATGGGAAAGAAATAAGGGGGTGTCAGATCCCTGCTCCAATTCATAGCCTGACCTGCACAATGCAGCCCACCGAATCTCACCCACCCACTCCTGCAATAAACCTCTCACCTATGTCTGAGCTATTGAAGTCCTCAAATCATGGTTTAAAGACTTAAAGGTGCAGAGAATCCTCCAGCAAGTGACTCATGCCCCGTGCTACAGAGGAAGGCGAAAAACCCCCAGGGCCTCTTCCAATCTGCCCTGGAGGAAAATTCCTTCCCGACCCCAAATATAGCAATCAGCTGAACCCTGAGCATGTGGGCAAGACTCACCAGCCAGATACCCAGGAAAGAATTCTCTGTAGTAACTCAGATCCCACCCCATCTAACATCCCATCACAGGCCATTGGGCATATTTACCATAAATAGTTAAAGACCAATTAATTGCCAAAATCATGTTATCCCATCATACCATCTCTTCCATAAACTTATCAAGTTTAGTCTTGAAGCCAGATATGTCTTTTGCCCCCACTGCTTCCCTTGGAAGGCTGTTCCAGAACTTCACTCCTCTGATGGTTAGAAACCTTTGCCTAATTTCAAATCTAAACTTCCTGATGACCAGTTTATATCCATTTGTTCTTGTGTCCACATTGGTACTGAGCTTAAATAATTCCTCTCCCTCCCTGGTATTTATGCCTCTGATATATTTATAGAGAGCAATCATAACTCCCCTGAGCCTTCTTTTTGCTGGTATGGGTTACTGGACCACCAGTCTGTCTGCTGACAACAAGTAATCTGATGTCTTTGATCAATGGGAAGGGTGGTGAGATAGCTCCTCAAATGGTTTCTGTCATTTTCTTTCCCTGAGTTTGAGCCTGCTATGCTGAGTGTGTAGTTTTCACAAATCAGTGTGATTTCACACCAGCAGATTCTCACCGGAAGCCAAATCCCATCTGATTTACTGAGGAATGTAATCCCACTGATTTCAATGGTACATCTTGTGAGAGGAAGACAAGCAGGATTTGACTGCAGATCACATGAAAGAGGAGTTAACAGCTTCTCCATACCTGTTTGCATATGTAGGTGGTAACCTGCTATTAAAAGAGCTGGAAAGATGGAGAGGCTTCAGAACTTCAGTGTTGACAATCACAAACAAGCCTGCATTCCAGACAACTTGCTGCAGCCATATTACTTCTCTGTTCTGCAGCAGAACACCCTACAGCAACAAGGGGCATTAACTTATCAAGCACAGATGACAGGATTCATCTTATCAAGGATATTGAAAATACTTTATCTTTGCTCTGGAGTGTGTCAGCCAATTCCGTGACATATTATACATTATATATTATATACTACACACACACCATACAATCCTTTTGTTTCTCACCAGATGAACTTCCTGTGTGTTGTCAGAGCTGCCTCTTATGGTAAAGTAAGCGATGCCTGAGCACATCACATCCAAAATCCTCTTATGCACCATCTTCTCCTAGTAGCCCAAGTCAGTCATCTCGTCTGTGGTAATAAGTGAGGCAGTGGGGGAGGAAAAGTATGAGAGGGAGAGAGAGGCTAAACGGAACATGGACAGGTTATGACGTCTTTCTTAGGGGGGCTGGGAGCTGCCAGGAGCAGAGGTGTCAGAGGAAGAAGGAAAGAGGGAGTCCCCAAGTTTCCTTCTCTCCTCAGTCCCATGTTATGACTCTTTAAGTATCTAAGAAAATGCAAACACACACTTTGTTCAGGAGAGGTTAAGGCTGCAGGTTCAGATCAGTGGTCCAAGCACAGATTACTTTCAAAAGTGTCAATTAAAACCTCCCTTAGACTTTAGAAAACCAGAAAATGCAGAGAGGAGGATATTAACCTCTAACAAAGTTTTGTATGTTGGTATTTAACATTATCCTATTGGTCTTCAACATTCATCAGTATAGGCCACTGCATAACAACGGCATCATATCCAGTACAATAAGGCTACATTTTTCTCTTGCATACGTGGGTGTAAATCTGGAATAATTACATTGACTTCAGTGGAGTGACTTGTTTTCAGCCAGTATAAATAAGAAAAAAAAAGGACCTTAATTAATATTGCCATAGCATTTTCAATATCAGTGCCACTTACAAAATTTGGTCTGGACTCTACCTTGGTAAAAATTATATTATTTTAATAATAATTTCCAAATTGTGTTGGCTGCTTTTATATGAAAGAAAAAAAAAGAGAATTCTGCTGGTATTTCTACAGGTTTGATATTCTCTGCCCTGTGCTGATTGGCTGTTTGCTCCTACCCCTTGCCACACATTCCCTCAAAGTCTCTTCACCATAGCCTCATTCCACATCTTCCTTTTATACCCTCCTCCATCCTCTCCTGTCCTGTCCCCCATTCCCTTCTCTGTGTCTCCTCTCCATTCCCTTGCCTTTCCATTTAGTTCAGTTTATCTCTTCCCAGATAGCCCTGATCCTCCTCCCCACTCCCCAGAAAAAGTAGCGAAACTCACATGAGGTTTGCCACTATCATATAATTCACTCTGTTTGTATACTATACCTCTTTCCCCTAATCTAGGTCTGTTCTGTCTATTTAGCTCTTCATGGCAAGGACTGTATAGTATACTGTGTTTCTGCAGTGCCTAGCACAATGGAACGCTGGTCTTGGTGGGACCCTAGGCAGAACCATAATAAACATGATAAATAATAAGATTTTTTTATTCTTTTTATTCAAAATGAATTTTGATTTAAGGAAATTATTTGGAGCATAGTTATTTGACCCTAATAATGTCCAAATTCCTTGGTGCTAGAATATTTCTTTTATTATTTTATCTCCATTCTCAAGTGACGATGCCAGCTGAGGTATGTGAAATCATATGAGGAAATGCTTCCATGGTATATTAGTAGAAATAAAGATGCTACAAATAAAAGAGAAATTGGACTCTTTCCAAACAGCGATCACTAGTTTGAAAAATGAAAATGGAGACAATAGGCACCTTAGTATCATCCGTTGGAAACTCAGTTTTTAAATTAAGTAATACATTAGAAGTCCAAGGTGACCGGGTTGTTACATTAATGCAAAGAAATAAATCATTAAGAGTTAAACTAGATGATTTGGATAATAAAATGTGAGAGTATGAATGATACATGGGCTAGGGGGTCTTCCAGAATTGCCAAAACACAGGCTTAACTCTAAGGAATTGGAATCCGAGTGTATTTTCTTGAGATTTTTTCCATGAATATACTCACTTTGAATTCATCTGCTGCTGTCTGTCTAGTTACTGACAAAAGACATGATACGGAAACTGGAATTAAGCTAACATCTTGTTAACATTAAGGGTAAGGATCTGATTCAACTCCACCTATTTATGGGACAGATTCTGTCACCCTTACTCATGCTAAGTAGGACCTTAATCTACGGGTATAGTCCCAGTGACATCAATGGTACTACTCATGGAGTGTGGTTCTACTCATATCAATATGAATAAGTGCATCAGAACCTGTGGGTAAGTGGGTAATGATAGCAGATTCTTCTATCAGAGTATTCTCATTGAAGCCAGGGTCAAACCCAATCATTTTTTTAAGTGGCAAAGTATTTTTTTAGGCTACTCAGAGGCAGTTACGCTCTCTGTTTTTCTCTGTCTATACAGTGCCTAGTACAATGGAGTCTTGGCTAATTACTAGGGCTTCTAAATGCTATGATAATACAAAGTGTTAACACAAATAATAATATTCAAATCCAGGGGATGAGTAGACTTTGTACATTACCAGTTGGCTCTCTCCTCCTCCAGCGCAGCCATGTTCCTTGCCAGACAAGTCCCACTTCTCCTCCTTTATGGAATATAGTGCCCGCACAACCCCATCACTGATTTGCTAAACTTGACACCCTCATGAGCCCTCCTTCCTGTTCCTTCTTGTCCTCCCCTCTTGCCCAAGTGCTTGTTGATTTCTACGCCTTGAAAAATCTAATGATTATCTAATTTTGTCAGATATATATTTGTAACAAGATGCAAAACAATTCACTAAATCAAGAGAAATGAGAAGAAACAGGTATGATGGGAGACGCTTGGTAGCCGTGGCGGTCTTGTTTGACATCTATTAGCATTATAATGATTTGTGGCTTTCTGGACATAGAGACTAGGAAATAGGGGCCAGTCAGAGAAGGAAACCTCTGTCGTCTGTTTTTGTTTCGTTGGTGTGGATTATTTTAATGTTGGTTTTTAAACATTTGATTTGCATGAAATATGAAACCTTTGGCAGAACTGTTTTCAATGTCTGACTGGAAATGCTGCCCTAAAGGCATGACCCAGCAGGGGTCCTCAGCCCACACTAGCATGTTGCGTATGCTGTCATGCTCACACAAATGCTGTTTGTTCAGGCAGCTGACAATAAGCTCCCAACCAGGCGGCACACTGGTGTACACACCACTGGGCAATCTACACTAGCAATCCCAGGAACATGAGCAGTGATGGGCGAACCTGAGAAAGTTTTGATGTAGACAAGGGCAAGGACGTAAAACATTGGCCAGCCCTGTGAGGTGTACAGACACGTGCAACAGCTCTATTACACTGTGGATAACCCTGTATTAGGTATGGCAAGTGAGTGTGAACATGGTGGGCCCAATTCTCCATTTGGTTACACCTCTGTGGTCACATATGTACAGCTCAATGGGACACAGTTTAAAACAGAGCTCTCGGTGGCTTATTAATTTTTTTTTCCAATATACCTAACAGGAAATAGAATGCATGCCAATGAAAGAAAGGAAAAGATGTTATCATAAGTGTGAAAAAAATTAATGTTAGTGAGCATTTTCCATTTGTGAATAATGTAGGTAACATACTGGCCCCTTAGTCAATCATGCAGATATTTACAGTAACTCACAAGTTGTTTACGGTGTGCTTGCCTCCAGATTTTATGATCCCACTTGCTTAATCATGAGTCACAGTGGAGGATAATCTTAGGCTATTTTCTAGCTTCTGTTTGAGGAAAGGGAGAGACACAATCTTTTCTGCCATAAATAACTGCTAGGTGGCAGCTGTGTTATTGGCTGTGAAGCTAACGGTTCTTCACTTGGACTTATATAATTCATTTCACAAAATGTTCTTCATAAAATGTGTCTGAGGGCAGGGTTTAAGAGGAGAAAAATGTATCGGTACAAGTATTTCATAGAGGATGATCTATAATGATCAATCAACTGCACCATGACCTCCAGTTGGGTGAAGGACATTCAGTGTGCTCATTTAAGGGACTCCTTCTATGGCCTGATCCAGAAGTAGGTTTTGCATCAGAGTTTCATTGTTCTTCTCTTTACCAATGACCGCAGGATTTCTTTTAATAGCCCTGGCACTGATCCCAGGAACCACACAGAATTCTTACTTCTTTTGACGTTTACTCAAAACTTGGTTTGAGAGAGCTCACCTCTACCTACAGTTTCTACCACAGGAACGTGTCACAAGAAAAATGGACAAACTGCAAGGCATCTTATAATTTCACAACATCATACACCAGAGCTGGATAACCTAACTCCTGCTGAGTAGTATCATCCTCTGCAAGTAAGCCCACTGGAACCAATGGGACTGCTTTTGAAGTAAAGTGCTTCTTGGCATTAGTAAAGGGTTCAGGATCTTTCCCTATGTGAGGTGAAATAATGCTCTTTTATCCAGTATAAGTAAAATGTAACTTACTGAAACAATTATAATGGAATCCCTGAGCTTAGTTGTCTTTTGAAAACTATTTTTAGATCAATACTCGTAAATCAGCTTTCAGTAGCTGGGAACATGTCAGAAGGGCATCATTTCATCAAACAAGTGCAGAATTGTCTCCACCAGTTATTATTGCACAAGCAGTTGTATTACTCACAAGCTGTTAAGTGTCATTTTTCCTTCGGGAGGCCTGAGGGTTGTGGTGGATTTGGGAGTCAAGGTAGATAATCAGCTGAACATGAGCTCCCAATGTGATGTGGCCAAAAGAGAAAATGTGACCCTGGTATGCATAAACAGGGGAATCTTCAGTAGGGGCAGAGAGTTTATTTTACCTCTATATTTGGCACTGGTAGAATTGCTGTTGGAATACTGTGTTCAGTTCTGGTGTCCATAATTCAAGGAGGATGTTGGTAAATTGCAGAGAGTTCAAAGAAGAGTCACAATAATGATTAAAGGATTAGAAAAATAGACTCAAGGAGCTCAATCTATCTACCTAAAGGGAAGGCTAAGGGATTACTTGATTACAGTCTATAGATATCTATATGGGGAATATTTAATAATGGGATCTTCAGTCTAGCAGAAAAAGGTATAATACTATCCAATAGCAGGAAGTTGTAGCTACACACATTCAGACTGGAAATAAGGGGTCAATTTTTGGCCATGAGGGCAATTAACCATTGGAACAATTTACCAAGAATTGTTGTGGATGCTCTCCACCACTGACAATTTTAAAATTGGGATAGGATGTTTTTAAAGATCTGCTCTAGAAATTATTTTGGGGAAGTTCTATGGCCTGTGTTATACGGGGCGGGGAGCAACATTCACAACAATGTGACAAATCTAATGCTGTACTCAAGCAAAGCTCTCATAGGACAAATGAATCTTACTAGCCATCTAGTACATCTGGGTGCAATTTGCCCCAAGCGGTGGTGGTGGAGTTTTGCCACAAGAGAGACTGTGATGGGATTGTAGAGGGCCCTGAAGAATGGAAACAGAGGCAGGTGTGCTGCAGGACCACCTCTGACCTATTTACAAGCACCCGAGTTAAAATGACTTTAGATTAAAAAATATATTGGTAAAATGTCCCAGGGTGATTCACGTGATGGGTGGCTATGGGTTTACTGGTGTATTTACCAGTATTACGGGGCAGTGCATATAACATCTACATTCTTCAATAGGAAGTCATTCCTTTTCTATCCTAGAATGAGATTATCTTTAATTGGATTCAATGTGAAACTAAAGGAAAATAGCCTCACAGGTATTTCAATCCTACAAAAGTATATTCTTGCCATATTTTTCACATAATCTCCTCTGTGGCGTTAATGAGTTTGCTGTGTGGCAGCATCATAAATAAACAAAAATTGGATTCTCTGCAGATTGTTGCAAATGTTATACACTGAAATATTAGGAAAAAAATGCTTAAAATTTTATGGCCTTTATATATCTTCTCTTAAAAGATGTGGATGTATGCACAAATATGCATTGAGAGTAGGCTCTAAATGACAACATATTATACTACCTCTGCTTACGTGTCCAGACAGCCTTTGTATGATTCACTACACATTTAAATGGTATGTAAATTTTTTTTTACTTGGCTTTAAACCTGACTGCATAAAAAACTAGAAAAAAATGTGTTCTGAGGTTTTGCCTGAGGTGGCAAAGCACAGCTACCATTGTAACAAATTGTTTCTTGAGTATCAGGCAAATGTTCATGGTAAAGCTGCAATAGATATACTAGTTTTAAAGGTATCACACCATACACACATCATTAAGGGCCCCATTCTGATATGGATGAGAATGGTGCATATTACAGGGCACCACGACTTGCAAACAGTAGGTGAGTAAAGTACCCTACTCCCATTGACCTTCCTTTGCCCCACGACACCATCATCCCTACTGCCCATTCTGTGCACACATGCCAAGTCCCCCGACCCCATTCCTCTCCCCGTGAAACACTGTTTTCTATAAAATTAGATCTGCCTGCCTTGTAGAAGAATTCAGCTCACATATGCAATTCAGCCACCTAGAACCAAAGGCTGGTTATTGATGGGTGGGTAAAAAACCTGGAGAGATGGGAATTTCAGTGGGGCTTTCAATGGGAGTTGGTTGCCAGCCAAGATTGCTATGCTTGTTTGGGATAATGCTGACTGGAGTTTTGACATACTTTGGTCAGTGCTTATCTCATAAATATGTCCCTATGAGCATGGCTGAGGGCATACATGCCCCACAGTCTGCACTGTAATGGAGCTAAAAAATGTGTCATTCTAAACTGATCATCATCAGTCATTAGCTCCAATGTTCTGAAGTGACAAGTCTAAAACATTCTGATAGTCAAAGTGGTGTTAAGAACTTGCCTGTGTGGCGAGTGATGTTGCCCCTCAAACAAATCAGAAATATAACAACACATTTTTACATCTCAAAGATGTGCAAGTCATAGAAACTTGGATTTGAGAGCAAAGTGTCCATTTGTCAGGAACATGGACTAAAAAGGTCAAGGATAGGCTGAGGAGGAGAACTTCAGAATGAAAAGTATCAAGTGACCGAAGGACTCCTCAACCTCTACCAGGGAGCACTCCAATCTGACAGCCTTTGGTATGAATCACCACAAACTGGGCCAGATTCACTGCTGGTGTACATGGGAAAAACTCCATGAAAGTCAATGAGGCTTCATGCGTTTTCAAAACCAGAAAATTTAGAGCATTGTACCACACATCTACTTAAAATGAGCCTTTCCACAACTCTAAATCTAGTAAGGACAGAATTGATGACAAGCTAGGGAACCTGGCCTGGATAAGTATCCAAAAGTTTGTATGCTTTTTGAAATATCCAAACGTTTGTGAGTCTGAAGAACATGGCTGAAAACCTTGAGATAACAGGATCTCTTCAGAATTCTGATATGTCTTTGCTTCCAGTATGGTCAGGAGACTGTGAGAACTAGAGCTGATTGGGGGAAGGGACATGGAAAAAATAAGATTTTTCAGTATAAATTGAATACCAAAATATTTTAGTTTTCCAGCATCTAGTTTTTTCTGTGAAAGAAATCATGGCAAGAAGGCACTTTTGGAAAAAAAAAAAAAAGTTTTCCCTCAAAAACATTTTTGATGGAAAATTTTCTACCAGCTGCCTGATAAAAACATCCTTTCTCATAATATTTCATTGATTCTGCTTCCAGCTTGAACCAAGAGGCACAATATCAAGGGCTCATCCCTTCATAGACACTTCAGAGGTCCTCCTCTGTTCCTCAATAGCTCTAGTACAGTGTTTCCCAAACTTGGGATGCCATTTGTTCAGGGAAAGCCCCTGGCAGGCTGGGCTGGTTTGTTTACCTGCCGCGTCCGCAGGTTCGGCCAATCGCGGCTCCCACTGGCCGCGGTTCACCGCTCCAGGCCAATGGGCGCTGCAAGAAGCAGCAGCCGGTACATGCCTCGGCCACACTGCTTCCCACAGCCCCCATTGGCCTGCAGCGGCAAACCGCAGCCGCGATCGGCCGAACCTGCGGACACGGCAGGTAAACAAACCGACCCGGCCCGCCAGGGGCTTTCCCTGAACAAGAGGCGTCCCAAGTTTGGGAAACACTGCTTTAGTGGTATAGGAAAAAAATCCTTCCTTGCAAACACCACTCCTACAATGCTCCCAACCCCAGAACATAAGAGAGTGTTGACCACTCTTCTTGTTGTGAGCACTGAAGATTCTACTACCGTTGGCCTGTCAGGTTGTCTCAGGTGAAAGATCATGTCTAATGAACAAAATTCAGTATAATACAATGCCCCTGGGGATTGAATCCAGGAGATCTGGATCAAAATGAATGATCTTCTACTACCAGATCGGGAAGACTTGTCTCTGTTTGATAACAGGCTCAGAATCGAAAATCTCCATATGGTCCAGCCACTAGAGGGAGACAGACAGCCACCATGGGTTAAATCAGCAATAAACCAATATTAACCTGAACTAAAATTTGATATGCAAACATTACATAGGTGTGTAAATCTATCAGCCCATGGATCTATGTCTATTTACAACTGTATCTGATCCGTAATGTACAGAATATGCCTCCAATCCTGCAACTGACAGTGTGCAGCACCTCATGGAGGGGGTAGGGGGGCACATGTGGACTCAGAAGTCAGCTTGAATGATGTCAGTTGCAAGATCAGGTCCTATATCTGTAGCTGGTGGCAGAAAGGTTTCATTGATGGGCCCTTGGACCTGGATTTTGCTTCCCTTATCAGTCCAACCCAACAGACTGGCTGGGAACAATAGAGATTAGAACGATAAAAAAAAATCTGAGGCAATAAATAATTTCCATCTTTCCAGGCTGGTGCTCTGCGTTTGCAGAGATTATCTGCTGACGTTACTTGTACAGAGAAACCTAGTCAGGAAGGGATCCAAGAGGGAGAATCCAAAGCACAATTAAGCTGTGTTTTGTTTCATTTTGTTGCCCCCTCTCTCTCCTGCTTTTATTTGAGTATGTTGTAGGTGGGTGTGGGTATATGTGTGTCAGTTGCTGGAGGTTTAGTTCTTTCCTGTCACAGTGCAGAGTGCTAATAAGAAAACACTCTATTCCAACAGCGGGCAGTGATTTTTTTGGCTGATTCATTTTGGTACCAAACTCTTGACCTATATTTTTTTAAGATATCAAGTTTCCACAATATGTTTTAATAGTGCCCACCAGCATTAAAATGAGTAAGGAATTTTAAATCTTCTAATTTCTAGTGAAGTTTAAACATTTCATGAAGTAGATATCCTTGCTTACATAATACTCATACCAATCCAGGAATTCTCCCCTTTAAAAAAAAAACCCTTTAAAAATAAAAATAAATGGAGGGAAAATAACCCCAAATCTCTACTGTAAAAAGCTTTAAGATGAATGCTGACACTGCTAAACTCCAGATGTGGTGCTTTCTTGTTTTCATAAGGATGCCAAGGAAAGACCATGTGTGACTGAATTTTAAAATGTTCTATCTTTTGTTTGGTTGTGTCACAATCTCAGCGTTATTTAAATGATCACATTTTCATACCAGATACAGGAGCCTAGTGATGCAATTTCTCCTATGAAATCCAGATTGTCAGGGTTCGACAGAATTATGATTCAAATGCTGAACCGAGGCAATCTATAGAAGGGCATTCAGATGCACTCATCTTCCTGTCAAACAGTTCATCAAAACAAGAGGGCACTGGAAAGGCAAATGGTAGCTTTGCCACAAGGATATCTCAGTTATGGAATGGTAATTACCCAATTAGGTATAGGGGAATTTTACTGAGCTACACAAGCTAGGGAAGAAAAGCAAGCCATGGAACACAGAAAGCAAGGGTGCCTTTATTGTGGTGCAAATGCCTTATGTTGAAGGTTTGATGAGTGCATGACAAGTTTTTTTTCTGTGTATGCTTTCCAAAAGCTACTAAGAAAGGGTTTAAGGCTGGGGATATATGTTTGACATTCAGAATAAGAAGGAGGAGGATCTAAAGGGCAGTCAAAGGGCAAATGACAGATAAAGAATCGCTAATCTTGTTTGGCCACTAACTTATTAAGCAGTTTGAATAGGCAGACAGCTACCACTTATGAACTGTTTTAGGCCATATTAAATTGTTTTTTTGGGGAGTCGCTCAAAACCTATCCTAAAAACACTGGTACAATTTTCAAAAGCACTTAAGGGCATGTCCAATTTGTAATAAAAGACCTGTAGCTGGCCTGAGTCAGCTGATTCAGGCTTGTGGGGCCAGGGCTGTCGGGCTATAAAATTGCCGTATAGATGGTTGGGGTCAGGCTGGAGCCCGGGTGCTGGAACCTTCCCCCTTCGCTGCGTCCCTGAGCTCGGCCATCTATACCACAACTTTACAGCCCGCAGCCTGAGCCAGCTTCCTTGGGCCAGCTATGGTTGTGCTGCAGGTTTTTTTATCACAGTGTAGATGTGCCCCCAATGACTTAGTTGCTTAAATCTCATTGAAGGAGTAGCCTGAGTCAAATGAATTTAGGATCCTAAGTGAGTTAGGTGCCTTTGAAATTGGTATTTTAAGCTCCCACTGAGTTTAAAACAGGTCTTTCTAATGCCTATTTGCAGTATTTCTGTATGTGCTTTACTGTAGTAGCCCATGAAAATGTGTGTACTGTTTCTCCGTATTTGTACCAAGAAATCAGGAAGAAGGTTAGAGACATAAGTTCTGTATTGGATTAGAGAGGGAGGCATGTTAGGCACAATGTCTTTCTTATTTGAATAAAATTCCTTGTCCACTGTCAGAGAGAGTAACACTTAGTGATTCTTCAACATTGTAACGTGGCAGCCCCATCAGTATAAGCAATTTCCTATTCTAGGTTCAGCTGATTTCATTTGTAATTTGCATTTGTATTTGGCAGTCTAGAAGGCTGACATCAGTATTGTACAGGGCAACAAAGAAAACAATTTTATAGGCCATGAAGGAAGTGATAGATTTCATTTAGAGATGACCATAAACAAGAAATCTATTGTTGGCCCCTGTCATAAATATAAAGGGAAGGGTAAACACCTTTAAAATCCCTACTGGGCAGAGGAAAAACCCTTTCACCTGTAAAGGGTTAAGAAGCTAGGATAACCTCGCTGGCACCTGACCAAAATGACCAATGAGGAGACAAGATACTTTCAAAGCTGGAGGGCGGGGAGAAACAAAGGTTCTCTGTGTCTGTGTGATGCTTTTGTCGGGAACAGAGGAGGAATGGAGTCTTAGAATTTAGTAAGTAATCTAGCTAGATATGCGTTAGATTCTGTTTTGTTTAAATGGCTGATGAAATAGCTGTGCTGAATGGAATGTTTATTCCTGTTTTTGTGTTTTTTTGAAACTTAAGGTTTTACCTAGAGGGATTCTCTATGTTTTGAATCTGATTACCCTGTAAGGTATTTACCATCCTGATTTTACAGAGGTGATTCTTTTACTGTTTTTCTTCAATTAAAATTCTTCTTTTAAGAACCTGATTGCTTTTTCATTGTTCTTAAGATCCAAGGGTTTGGGTCTGTGTTCACCTATGCAAATTGGTGAGGATTTTTAATCAAACCTTCCCCAGGAAAGGGGGTGTAGGGTTTGGGGAGGATTTTGAGGGGAAAGGCGTTTCCAAGCGGGATCTTTCTCTATTATATATCTGTTAGACGCTTGGTGGTGGCAGCAATGAAGTCCAATAAAGACACAAGGTAAAATAGTTTGTACCTTGGGGAAGTTTTAACCGAAGCTGGTAAAAATAAGCTTAGGGGGTTTTCATGCAAATCCCCACCTCTGTACCCTAGAGTTCAGAGTGGGGAAGGAACCTTGACAGCCCCCAAACATGGAAAGACATGACAAGACTTCAGTTCAGGCAGGTAGTGAAAATATTTTTATTCAGCACGCCATTTTGTCAAGGTCATTGAACTTGTAGCAGTGTGACATGATACAATTCTTCCTATCGTTTGGGATCATAGAAGATTAGGGTTGGAAGAGACCTCAGGAGGTCATCTAGTCCAATCCCCTGCTCAAAGCAGGACCAACCCCAACTAAATTATCCCAGCCAGGGCTTTGTCAAGCCAGGCCTTACAAACCTCTAAGGATGGAGATTCCACCACCTCCCGAGGTAACTCATTCCAGTGCTTCACCACTCTCCTAGTGAAATAGTTTTTCTTAGTGTCCAATCTAGACCTTCCTCACTGCAACTTGAGACCATTGCTTCTTGTTGTGTCATCTGCCACCACTGAGAACAGCCGAGCTCCATCTTCTTTGGAACCCCCCTTCAGGTAGTCAAAGGCTGCTGTCAAATCCCCCTCACTCTTCTCTTCTGCAGACTAAATAAGCCCAGTTCCCTCAGCCTCTCCTCATAAGTCATGTGCCCCAGCCCCCTAATAATTTGCATTGTCCTCCACTGGACTTTCTCCAATTTGTCCTCATCCTTTCTGTAGTGGGAGGACCAAAACTGGACGCAATACTCCAGATGTGACCTCACCAGTGAGAATACAGGGGAATAATCACTTCCCTTGATCTGCTGGCAATGCTCCTACTAATGCAGCCCAATATGCCGTTAGCCTTCATGGCAACAAGGGCACACTGTTGACTCACATCCAGCTTCTCATCCACTGTAATCCTTAGGTCCTTGTCTGCAGAACTGCCACTTAGCCAGTCGGTCCCCAGCCTGTAGTAGTGCATGGGATTCTACCATCCTAAGTGCAGGACTCTGCACTTGTCCTTGTTGAACCTCATCAGATTTCTTTTGGCCCAATCATCCAATTTTCTAGGTCACTCTGGACCCTATCCCTACCGTACAGCGTATCTACCTCTCCCCCCAGCTTAGTGTCGTCTGAGAACTTGCTGAGGGTACAATCCATTTCAGCATGCAGATCATTAATGATCTTGTATCAATCCAAGAGAATTCAGCTTTCATACATAAGAATGGGTATATTTGATCTGTGAGGGTGAAATCCTGGCGCCAGTAAAGTCAATGGGAGCTGTGCTGTTGATTTCAACAGGATTTCAACTTCAAATTCTTATTTTGTTCCTGGAATGCTGCTGAAATTAAGATGTTACCTAAAGAGTCACTGGGTGAGAGGTGAGGCAAAATTGGGGGATGATTGTTGGAAGAGATGTAAGATTTACTCTATCCTACGTAGCAAGATTTCCCTCAGTTCACATTATGTGGAGATATTACAATATAATCTGCACCCTGTGTGATGGTAGATTAGCACCTTTCATGAAAAACTTGAGGAAAATTTAGGTGAAATAAGAGCAACATTATGGCTTGCCCCTGTTTTGAAATTGTAACCAAGCACAGATTTAATCATGTTATTTGCATTAATTATCTTAGTAGATGTGGTCAAAAAATTGCAAGTGGTATCTTGTGTGGAGGAGGTAAATACCACTAATTTCTAGCGATAGTGCTGTGCCTTTTTCACACAGTGGGTAGAAAAATCTGGTCTGAAAATATGATCATTTCAGTGTACTTGTACACAGAGTTGGAGCGATCACTTGTACGTTATAAAAAGCCAATGTCATCACTGAGCATGGAAAGTTAATGGGTTGCTTGTACAAGAAAAACATCGAGACACCTGAGTGAAAAGAGCAATCATCTGGAAACTAATATACCGTATGGTCTATCACTGTGTTACTCATTACTCAACACACTTTTTCAGAGAAAGACCTATATATGATTATAGAGTATAAGGAAGAAAAAGAAATACCATTAATTTTACAAAAGAGAAATACAGGTTGGATTACTTGTGGCATCTTAGAGACTAACAAATTTATTTGAGCATAAGCTTTCGTGAGCTACAGCTCACTTCATCGGATGCATTCGAAGTTCTATTTAGATCCTTTACTCAAATATTTATTTGCAATTTCATTTTTATACCAGTTCTGCAAACAAGTTTGGTATATTGGTTGCTAGTTAGGACCCAGTTCTCAAATATTAATGAATGAGGGTACCTGAGTTTTACTAAACACAAAGATGTATATATGCTGCACAGAGCATCTGCAGCTCACCTTAAAGGGAGAAACAGAGTGAACTGTCACTTGTGGTATTTGCAATAAATCTACCTATTATTTTCGCCTTGAAAAAGAAATGTCTAAGTGAAGTGTTAGCCTCTGTTAGGCATTATGATGAGATAATGGGACTACTAAGGTGGAGATCGGTCACTAGTCTGGCATTCAGACTTACACAAAGGGACTTCTCAACACAACTGACTAGGTACTAGCAACAACCTAGCTTCAGGTTTCAATACAATTTCAAAGCTCAGACAATGGGTCAGATTAGTTCCCAACAGCACATGGTGCATACAGCATGCACCTCTTGTGTCTATATGAGCCGCTATTCTGGGAGGCGGTGAGTTAACCTTGGGGGAAGAGAGACTATTTTACAGCAAGCAGCTCCACCAGGATGGCCCTGTATTGGCCAGTTCTTGGACCACTGACACAGTAGCAGTGATGAGCAGTGATGAGCAGCTCAGGGAAGCAGCTGGAGGATCAGTAATAGAGGTGTTTGTCTAAAGAGTCACCAAAGAACCTCTTTGCTCTGATTAGTACCTTAGACCAGAGGGCCAACTGGTCACTGCTGATGGGGGAGGGCATGATTTAAAGGTTCTGGTGTTCAGCGGGATTCAGGGCAAGTACTCAAGGGACAAAGGAGTTTTGATTTCTAGAGCTACTTTTGATGTCATTTTTTATGATACTGTGTAATGGCAGATGGAGACTGTTCTAAAAGAGAGCTACACATGAAGAAGCTGTGGATTGCACTGCGGTATTATATCAGTTTGAAGGACAGAGATTTTTGCAAACCAATCCTTTGATATGCTTTTTTGGAGCTCTTGTGATAATATCAGCACCCCAAAATTGTTAGGAATTCATTCTAATTTAACCGGATAAAATTATTTCCGCTCTCCATTTGAATCCACTCTCTTCTGGGTTTACAGGGAGACATTAGCACTCTTGGGCATCATAAGTACCAGAAATCTCATGACAGGTTTCAGAGTAGCAGCCGTGTTAGTCTGTATTCGCAAAAAGAAAAGGAGTACTTGTATTTGTTAGTCTCTAAGGTGCCACAAGTACTCCTTTTCTTTTTGACAAATCTCATGCTAACCCTCCTGGTGGCTCTCTCTCTCTTTTCTGGCATCTGACTCTTCCGATAGCTATACTATTACAGAATGGTGAATGTGGGGCATCATTAGCAAACCTATAAAAACAGATTTCATAATAGGAGGACAGTGGTTTGAAAGAATTTGTGGAAAGTAAATTAAAATAGATTTTGATACTCGATCTCCTGTGCCCAGCCCAGTTAGCAAAGTTACGTTTTTGAGCTTGCCTACAATTCAATTTTCTCTTTACAGTTCACTTTTAACTAGAGATGGAGCCAAACTAGGATACAGAATCCAAACCACTCAGAAACACGAGGAAGATCAGATCTAGGTCCAGATTTCAACTTCACAGATCAGGTTTATTTTTATGATGGGCCAGTTCAAAACTCCAAATCCCAACAACATACACCCAATTATAAACATGTGAGTAGTCCCATTGAAATTAATGGAACTGCTCAAGTGCTTGCCCTTAAGCTTGTTTAAATATTCTACTGGATTAGGGTCTTTAGAAAAAATGAAATAAAATATCATGCTGCCTCCCCGGGTTCCCACCCAGCTCCTCAGGACCATGCTGCCTCCCCTGAGCTGCCCACCCACCTCGTCATCCCTCCGGCCCACACTGACTCCCCCGAGCTTCCCACCCATCCCTGCTGCCTCCCCCGGTGCCCCATCCATCCCCCTGTACCCCACTGCCTTCCTCCCACCATTGGCCCAAGCTCCCTTCTGCAGCCTTGCATGCACCCCTGACAGGGTCTACTATTGAGCTCCTGTAACTGTGGCTGCTGCCAGCCTGGTCTTGCTCCCTTGCTCCAGGCGCCACTTAGTGGGGCTCTGTGGGGCACTCAGTGCTGGCCCCTTTCCCAGCCCACTTCCCATCCTGGCAGAAATCTGGAAGGGCGGGGGGGGGAGGGGGATGTGACCCCACGTGCCTCGCCATGCTTCACCTATGCAGCCAATGGGATCCTCCAGAAGGGATGAGGATGTGCAAGGACTGAAACCAAAGACAAGGTTTGTGTGAACCCCTGAGAAGCAGAACCCTATGTAAGCACAACTCACTTTGCCCTCAGTTACAGTGGCATGTGTCAATATTTGGGAGTTAACACTTTTAAAAACTCTAGTATAGACAAGGAAAGATGCAATTCAGTACTCATTGGGCTCACCGTTACCAGTTAATATAGATTAAAATACAACCTGCCCTACCGACACTAGTGTTTAAAAACACACTTTTTTCCCTCTAGTGTAGACATACCCTGTGAGGGCAAAATTTGGCCTGAAGGGAAAAAAACACTTTAATATTATGTCCATATGACTTTGCTACTACATGAATGCAACTATTCTAAGACTTTTTTCTTTGATAAATTATTCTAAATGTGATTGTTGATGACTATAATAAAATGAGACTATGCTGTTTAGAATATGCTAGGGTTATTTCTGCCAAACTACCATGTTATTTTATATTGCAAATGGAAAAAAAATTCCCCTAGCAAAACAGACCAGAGTAAGTATAGTTTAAAAAGGCAATAGATTCACTATGCACATGATACAAAGCCTCCTGAAGTCAATGGGAGCCCATCCATTGACCCAAGTGACCCCTGGAACAAACTCTTTATGCCAAAATAACAAGAAATCTTATTTTTAGCAAATTAAACCAGTGTGTAGAAACAATGGCACTTATCTCACCAGAATATCAAACAAACTGAGAGACAATGACACCACAGGACTGATGTCAACCCGGGACCCATATTTGTAAAGGGCATTTGTAGAGAAGCAGGATCCTTTCATCAACTGAAAATGAACTTTTCTAGAGACAGTCTCTCATGTGGCGTTGTATCTGAAATACCCACTCCAGTTTCTGTTCCTAATAACAGGAATTAAGATATTATCCACTTCTATCAGATTACCGAGTCCGGTACTTAACACCTACAGTCTGAGAAAAGTAGAAATAAATTACATTTCATTCCATTATTGTGCACGAAACTTTAAATCTCTGACATTCATGGAACAAGACAGTTTCAAAATGCTGCCCAATTTAAATCTCAGAGATTGAGAAACCTCTACCCACTGAAAAATAAAACCTCCACTGAAAATTATATAAAATCCTGGCACTTCATTACTACTATTTTAATTTCTTTTGCTCCTTTCTTCTTGAACTATTGACCATCTGAAGAGCTAGAAACCAGTGAATGGGACTTTCCTGGCCACATAGACCCAGGCAAGTAATTCACTTTGCGTGTTTCAAACTGCCTCTCTCATTTCATATTCCTTTGTCAGCCCCTTCAGGTAAGAAGGTGATAGCAGTGCCTGGTGCCGCCTGCAACCCAGCCTGTTTGCAGTATAGCAGTTGCCTGTGATCCCAGGGCCAGCACTTCTCATTTTTGCCATTTAAAAATGTGAATTTCCAATCCCAGACGTTGTGAATCCTGGCCCTGTAGACAATGAGAAGGACACCTTGGGGTGACACAATATTATCTACTAATCGGCCAACAGTCCTCCACACACTTGTCATCTCTTTCACCTACAGGGTGAGTATGAAGGAATCTTCCAAGAAGACTGGAAATCCTGCTACAGAGATACTCCTCAAACCTCACTCCAGGGAAGAGCACAGATGGAATGCATTCCAGTGCTGGTGAAGTACCCGTTTCAGGGATGCCAGGTACTAGTTCGGGTAGACCTGAGGGTTACATTAGCATGGACCCATGTGCCTTAGGTCCCTATAGCCTTGCTGGAGAATAGCTAAGGTATCGGACCACCCCAGCCATAACTTCTCCCACACTAGAAATGCCGCCTGCTTTCCCCCCCAAGATGCCCTAGGAAGCTCCCTGTGCTGAAAGATCCTGTGGGCGTATTTGGGGTGAATCAGCATCTCTGCAGTGTGGATGTTGCCCGGGGGTGTGGATGACACGGCTGTTTTGGGGACCCCTTTGCATTGGCTTAACTGGCAGATCGTGGTAGCCGGACAGCTATGAGTATATGAAGACTCTAGCCCAGGAACTCATGTCTGACTGTCAGAGGAATGAAGTTCTTAGCTAAAGAACTGTGCAGTAGCAGAGCAGTTCCTGAACCTGTTTGCTCCTTTGGAATAATTCATAAGTTCCCACTCTTCACCTGAGACAGTCCCAGGTACATCAAAGCCTGGGATTTATTGCCACTTCCTAGTAGGGGATTTTATTGCCACACAAGCCATATCATCTTCTGTCCTAAATTCTAGTCAAAATTTAATTTAACTTTTATTACTTGTCGATACATCCTAGAAGTACAACCCTGGTTAAAATATACACCTTAGCCCTACATCAACCACCAAGGGGTAGTTAAAATGAATAAAATATACACACAGTTAGCTCAGGAGAATGTCCTTAAACTGAGGACAGAACATAAAGTTCTGATTTATTCTGTCTCAAACTGTGGGTATGTTTGACCATGTGGCTGGAATCTCACCTCTTATTGAATTTCCCCAGTTTTCTACATGACTACAGAAACTGCCTTCTTCTGCTGATAAGCCTGATGTGTTGTACAGAGCGTATATGTTAAATAAGTGCTACATGAAGTTCTCCTATATCTAACTCCGAAGAGAGCTCTTCAACTATGTTTACTACTACTTTTACTACCACTACCTTGTTCCTGAAATTAAATATGTTCTCATGTGTATGGTTTAGGGCTTAGTGAACTTGTCTTGCTTAATTGCAAATCAAAACTACAATCACAAATCACAGTTGAGAGTGTTCGACTCCAACTTTATCATCATTGGATTCACACTTTGCTTAGGCAAAATTGAAGAGAAAAAACAGTGAAGGAGGCAAGAGAGAATATGCTTGTTGAAGGAATGAAGAATGGGACAGACACAGATGGTGCTGTATTGCCCTCCCAGCAGATATCAGGGTGATTGAAGTCTCCCATGAGAACCAGGGCCTGCGACCTAATAACTTCCGTGAGTTGCCAGAAGAAAGCCTTGTCCACCTCATCCCCCTGGTCGGGTGGTCTATAGCAGACTCCCACCACGACATCACCCTTGTTGCTCACACTTCTAAAGTTAATCCAGAGACTCTCAGGTTTTTCTGCAGTTTCATACTTGAGCTCTGAGCAGTCATACATTAGAAAAGCTGGACGAGCACAAGTCCATGGGGCCGGATGTGCTGTACCCGAGAGTGCTAAGGGAGTTGGCGGATGTGATTGCAGAGCTATTGGCCATTATCTTTGAAAACTCATGGCGATCGGGGAAGTCCCGGACGACTGGAAAAAGGCTAATGTGGCGCCCATCTTTAAAAAAGGGAAGAAGGAGGATCCTGGGAACTACAGGCCAGTCAGCCTCACCTCAGTCCCTGGAAAAATCATGGAGCAGGTCCTCAAGGAATCAATTCTGAAGCACTTAGAGGAGAGGAAAGTGATCAGGAACAGTCAGCATGGATTCACCAAGGGCAAGGCATGCCTGACTAATCTAATTGCCTTCTATGAGGAGATAACTGGCTCTGTGGATGAGGGGAAAGCGGTGGACGTGTTGTTCCTTGACTTTAGCAAAGCTTTTGACACAGTCTCCCACAGTATTCTTGCCAGCAAGTTAAAGAAGTATGGGCTGGATGAATGGACTATAAAGTAGATAGAAAGTTGTCTAGATTGTCGCGCTCAACGGGTAGTGATCAATGGCTCCATGTCTAGTTGGCAGCCGGTATCAAGTGGAGTGCCCCAAGGGTCAGTCCTGGGTCTGGTTTTGTTCAATATTTTCATAAATGATCTGGAGGATGGTGTGGTGTGCACCCTCAGCAAGTTTGCAGATGACACTAAACTGGGAGGAGAGGTAGATACGCTGGAGGGTAGGGATAGGATACAGAGGGCCCTAGACAAATTAGAGGATTGGGCCAAAATACATCTGATGAGGGTCAACAAGGACAAGTGCAGAGACCTGCACTTAGGACGGAAGAATCCCATGCACCGCTACAGACTAGAGACCGAATGGCTCAGCAGCAGTTCTGCAGAAAAGGACCTAGGGGTTACAGTGGACAAGAAGCTGGATATGAGTCAACAGTGTGCCCTTGTTGCCAAGAAGGCCAATGGCATTTTGGGATGTATACGTAGGGGCATTGCCAGCAGATCGAGGGACATGATCGTTCCCCTCTATTCGACATTGGTGAGGCCTCATCTGGAGTACTGTGTCCAGTTTTGGGCCCCACACTACAAGAAGGATGTGGAAAAATTGGAAAAAGTCCAGCGGAGAGCAACAAAAATGATTAGGGGACTGGAACACATGACTTATGAGGAGAGGCTGAGGGAACCGGAATTGTTTAGTCTGCGGAAGAAAAGAATGAGGGGGGATTTGATAGCTGCTTTCAACGACCTGAAAGGGGGTTCCAAAGAGGATGGCTCTAGATTGTTCTCAGTGGTAGCAGATGACAGAACAAGGAGTAATGGTCTCAAGTTGCAGTGGGGGAGGTTTAGGTTGGATATTAGGAAAAAAACTTTTTCACTAGGAGGGTGGTGAAACACTGGAATGCGTTACCTAGGGAGGTGGTGGAATCTCCTTACTTAAATATTTTTAAGGTCAGGCTTGACAAAGCCCTGGCTGGGATGATTTAGTTGGGGATTGGTCCTGCTTTGAGCAGGGGGTTGGACTAGATGACCTCCTGAGGTCCCTTCCAACCCTGATATTCTATGATTCTATAATTCTATGATTCCTCTTCCTAGCTCTTTACGATCAAACATGTAAAAATTGTAAAAATTATCCATCTTGATTTGTGTCTGAAGAGATGTGGACAACAAGCCTAAAAGGCTTTTGCTCTCCGACTTTCTCCTGGACATAAGTAACACAAGGTCTTCTCTCTTCTGCTGGTTATCTATTTTCACCGCGAAGCACCCCTTCTTGATTTCCCCTATCATTTCCCTCACAAAATGGCATGAGGACACATGGACATTAGCACTGGACTTCAAACCAGCAGTCAGGGAGTGCAGTGACAGATTTGGACAGGCCTCTGAAGCATAAATTAAAAGTGACCTTCCACCCTTCTCCACACCACTGTGATATGCCCCATTTCCTTCACTCTGTCCCTTTCCTCTCACTCCCTCCAAATATCTACCCTAATCTATGCCATTGTCCATGTCTGGAGCCTACCTTTAACTCCATCTTCTCTCCATTGTTTGCCCCACTCCCAATCCCCCTGCTTCCTTCCTCATTGTGTTACCCAGCGTCCTCTCAACCCAAAGCTCTAGGTAACTTTATTCTTTGTGAGGTGGTGTCAGGAAATAAATCAATGGGGACACAGCCCATCCATCTGATTAAAGATTGGCACAAACCCGAAGTGCTTTTATGCAAAATTACTATTTTATTAAATCTCTAGCACACACAAATATGCAAAAGGTTAGAGCTCCCCAAATCTATAGTTACCGACAATCTGGAGAGGTCTTGAGTGATTGAATGACAAGGTTCAGGTGGCCAGCTCTCTGCTTATCACTGGGGGTTCCAAGAGATGTCAAGAAGGTCAAATCTAAATCACTCCAACCTCTTTCCCTTTTTATGCTCAAAATGTCACATAGCTTGTCAATCACCAATAACCGCTGAGCAAGCAATCTGTTCAGCAAGAAGTTTCAAACCATTAGTTATACAGATTGTTTTTGCACAGTCTGCAGTTGCATGGCCCTGACACACACACACCAGAAATCAAATATAGATAGACTTCCTGTCTTTCCAAAACCAGGTTCTTCAGCCATTTGAAAGAAGCCAGACAGAATGGCACAGGAACATCTCAATTCTCGCGGTCACTCCCCCACCCCTCCTGACTTGCCTAGTTATGCTAAGCTGGCTACAAAGGCCTTACAACTGCTTTTGGCAGTAAGCATAATAATGGATATTCCAGTACTGGCAGTGGCCTAGGCATTTTGCTGGGTTGTCAAAATCTCCCCTAACAGCTGTACACCCTGTGATTGCTGCTCCACTCCTCTTCCAGTGTTGGTTATAACACCCCTCCCCAGTGCCTACCTCTGCCTCATCCCTCCCTTTCCACCCCAGCCCCAATCTTTGTTTAATTCTGTCTTAGTCACTACCATTGTTATTGGCTAAACAGGTGTCAGATCCCCCATTTGTTCTTCTACTGTAACTTTCTGCAGTAGTGGCCAGACACAGAAGCTGGGGAGTGAGGCAGGCAATGAGATGGAAGAGCAAATAATCTGGCAGCTTTCCTTGCTCCTACCACTCTTCTCCCCACTTGCATCCTCTGTGAGCCTGTGACCTTTCTTTTGCTGCCTCCTTTCCACTAGTCAACCAGAGAGAAAAGAGGGAGGCACTATTTGGATCCTCACTTTAGCTCAGCTCCTCCCCCAGTAGCAATGGCTACTGGGTTGTGCCCTGTGATGGGAGCTCTTGCTCAGATGGTTCCCTAAGCAGCACAGTGATAGGATCTAAGCTCTTGCCCGCACTGCTGAGTAGATCTGAAGGTAGGCCAAATGAGTTTGCCTAGCCCTGTTTTGAATACTTTTCCTTTCTGTGATAACAGGCATGTCGTGCTGCAAGTGAAATTAGTCCAGCATTTAGTAAAGCTTTGGTGCACTGAAAATCAGTGTATTTTTGCCATTGCAAGCCATCCCTGTGGAAGTCAGAACACAGCCTAAAGAGAAAAAAGCTGGAATACTTTGGGCACTAAAACACAGATGCTAATTTCCCACAAATAACTAAGAGGTGCATACAACTCCATTCAAAAGCTCATGCTGCATACTAGTTGGAGTCACTGAACCACAGAAAAACTCTACATAATTTATGTAGATTACAGATTTACAGAGATGTAAAAAGTCCAAAGCTAAGTCAGGCACAAACAAACGGGGAGCAAAAAGGAATGCAAATGGGTGTGAGAAATCTTGAGAAAGTTAAACATAAACATGGGGGCCAAATCTGTAGCTGGTGTAAACTGGTGTAGCACTATTGAACTCAGAGCCACAAGAATTTACATCAGTTCTTGTACTACTGAGGATCTGGATCTAGCGTGTTTCCTCTGCTATATTTTCTTTCGGTTTTCTCAGCAAGCCTGTTTTATGTTTGATGCATTGCGACACTAAATCACAAGATGTGACTCATCAAAAATTGAATAAAAGTTTCTGTTCAATGACTTGTTTATAATATGGGTAAGCAGTGATCTGAAATTCTTGCTGAATTATTCTTGTAAACTTAGCCCTTGGAAGAACTTTTTGTCTTTGGTAAGAAAGACGTGAATAAGAACAATCAAACCAATGTGAATCATTAATATTTCAATTTAAAAAAATGCAACCATTTCAAAATACACACGTAAATTACATCCATTTGAATTTTTAAAAAATTCAATTTCATTTGTTTCAGACAGATCAAGGGAACATTTTTTACCCAAAAAGTAAATTAAAATAATGGAACAATAAATGTTCCTAGGAACAACAAATCTATCATTTTAAAATATATTATTCCAGTATATTTATAGTGACCACTGAATAAGATCAACAGACTATATTAAGTTCTATCCAATTCTAAAGCATTAGAGACCTACTAGTAAGTTTATAAACTGACATTCAAGACATCTATCTATTTTTGATAGATTTGAGATTTGACTGATATTTAAATTTCACCAAGAGTCACAAAAGAGAGCAGTAAAATTAGAGACTGACCAAGGGTGGTCTAGAAACCTCTCTACTTTAGGACTCCCACTGAGACTAGTGGGAATTATGCCACTGACTTCAATATCCCAAAGTTAAAAGTAATGTATATTTATGGGTCAATTTCTCTTAACCTCACACTTCCATAGACTAATAAAAAATTAAAACCTGCATCACTTTCATGCCCAAAGTTTCCAATGGAGTCTTGGTGCACAAGAAAAGCTGGAATGGGTTTCATTCTGCACCCCTTACTCGCATGAGTATCCTCATTGAATTTAGAAGGGACTACTCAGGTAAGCAGGTAAGCTCTACATCTGGATTCATTTTAGTATACTGGGCTATAAATCAAGACATAACTGATAGACATGAGTCATTAATAACTGCACACTTGGGCATCTGTATTCCAAGTTGGATAGCAAGCTTGGGTAGTTTTCTCTTTCCCTTTCAATATTTTTAGCAACTGTGAAAAAACACTCTTGTGTGGTGGGGTACCCAAAGTATAACAACATCCCCAACAAAACTTTAAAATCTAAATTCTTGTGAACATTGAGGCAGAAAGTAAAGTAACAAATAGGGTCAATTATTTTTAAAAGTTCCATTATCCTATGAACCCTATCCAGTCCTCGCAGTAGTACGGATTTCCAATGAAGCACACTACAATATCACCAATTAAACTGACAAAGTGGCATATGCTTTGCAGAAAATAAAGAACAGAAGGTGTGTGTGAGAGGGTGTGTTTTCCATTATATTTCCGTCCAGGCACACTGAGTACTTATTTCATTTCACTCTTCTTCCAGAAGCTGTACTGACAATAAAACAAAACATATCCCTAGTGAGATGGCTAAAGAGCTCACAGCATAGTACTGCAGTAGGATGCAGGCAAGCAGTGAGGTCCTTCAGACCAGAAACTTTTAGGATGGAGAGACAGAGTGACTGTGGCTATTCAAATCAAGTGTCAACAAAAATGACTTTATATTTCATCCATCTGGAGTGTCCGGTATGAGAGCTCCATTGTAAGTTCTAAGTCAGGGACTGACTTCCTTGTTGCTTTATCATTTATTATTTGTATTATAGTAATGTCTGGAGGCTCCAGTTCTGGACACATCATGCTAGGCACTTACAAATGCTGTAGAGACTGAGACAGTCGCTGCCCTGAAGAGTTTACATGACAAATAGACAAAACAGGAACTAAGGCAATCAAATTGCCCAAGACCAGTGAACAAAAGGTCAGCTAGAACTAGAAAAACAGGTTTCCTGATTCCCAAGTTGCTGCTCAATCCACTAGACCAAGATTGTTGTTTTCTTAGCACTATAGTGCCTAGAATCATTGAGCCCTGATCCTTGGTTGGGATTCCAAGGTTCTACCCTAAAATAAATGTTTTAAGTATGAATACTAACATTGCCTTCTTCCACAGAAGAAAGAGACTAACTGGTTGGTTGGCTAGTTGGCAGAAATGAAAAGGGCCAAGTAGTAACAAAACAGCACCACTATAAAAATGCACCAACCTAAAATGAATCTTAAGAGAGTTACAAATATCTTTCCCTTTCAAACTGTGATTATGTTCTCTTTAGCATTGTGAAAATTCTCTCACAGAATAACAAAACACTTTCTTATGTACCAGCCCATTTAAGTCATAAGTGCTTGTGTGACAGAACAAATGATAAAAAATTTAACCAGAAAAAAGATTTTTAGAAATACAGATATCAAAAGCATTTTGTATAGCAGGCAAGACAGCATGCAAACACAAAGTCTCTGCTAAATGGTATCAATGGTGCGGAAATGCCAAAGTGAGCTCTTTGAGCAGTATGAAGATTGTTTTTAGAATGCTGTCCCATCTATTGTGATAATGCCATGTGATTAATAGCCAGAAAACATTAGGATCACTGTTTAACAGGAACCATTCTTTATATATCAGCAACTACATTAGGGTTGATTGAAAAGTTATTAGGAAAAATAACTCTTTGTGGTATTATCTACTCCTTAGATGGAAAGTAATTGTCTTCTATCATAGGATTTTCCCTTATTATATGCCTCAGTCATTCAATCTGCTTTATATCATTTTCCAAATCTTTGCACTAAGCTATGAAACTCTACCTTCCAGAGATCTCTGCTCATTTTACACACACACACCATATTGATTTAAAATGCATATAGATTACATGGCAGGACGGGGAGACACCCCAAGAGATATTCTACCCTTTTCACATGTAAGGTGCAGCAAATAGGTCAAATTCTGTTCTTGTTTACACCCAGACAGTCCCACTGAGTACAGTGAAATGGAATTAGTGTTAACGGAATGCAGGATTTGACCAATCTATATGTACAAAGGGTTTAGTGGAATGAGTATTTTATATCCATTTCATAAGAGGCCATGAAATAGCATTACTCAAAGGAAGGGCAATAGTCGGTCTTCGGTTAAACTTGCACCTCTCCATAGAATCCCTCTTAAGATCAGTGGGGTTGCACAGGTGTAAATGATGATCAGATTTGATTCAGTGTTGGAAGAGATGTGCACAATTGCAAGTAAGTGGCAGATGAAGAGACAGAGGTCAAAACAGATCCCTTGTCCATGACCCTGCCTTTTCAGGGCTGTCTGGTGTTCAAACCACCTATGCCCTTCTCATGTAAAAAGTGTCTTCCATGGTCACAACCTATATGTTCACTCTGCACCTATGTGAGGCACGTGTTTGAACCAGATCTTGATAAAAGTTCATGGTTGTGCATTTCTTGTAATATGTGCTTCTCACCCCCTCATCCCAGATTTAAGTGGAAAATATTGCATAATGAAATGACATCTGAAAGTCTCCTATCCCAGCCAAATATTTACACACAGAATGCTCAGGTCCTTCCTATAGGCCCTGTAGCACTGAACCTTCTCAACATGTAATTAAAATGTAGGTATATAAATATCAGAGATATAGGGACTGATAGTTAACTACATTAAGGCCTCTCTACATTCTGGCAGTGCAAAGGGTCTTTAAAGGGGTCTATGTTACATTAAAGTCCACTTTAAAGGCCCTTTACAGTGCTAGAGCAGCATCAAGGGGTCTTACTGTAGCTGAGAATTCAACCATAGGTTGTTCTCTCGCTATATATATAAATACATTTTCCCTCTCTCTCATATGGGAAGCCATGTATCCTCAGACAGTTGATGATCACTTCCTTTCCTACCAGCATTTACTCAAATCCTTACAGTCTTCTCGAGGCATCAAGAGACACAGACTGCAAAGCCTAACACCCTCCAGCTCTCTATGGGCCTCACATCCTCTCACACACATTTCCATTCACACCCATCTGTTAAACTCCAAACTCTCCTTGTAGCCCTTGGCAGACCCATGTTTTGTTTTGTTTATAATTTTTATTTTTAAACTTCCCAAATGGGGAGAGAGATCTCTTCCTCTGCTGCCTGCTGGAATAATGTTGTGAGACTCACTGGGACAAATACATCCACCATACATCTCCACTGAAATCAACCCACCTTGAATTGAGTCCAGGTGTGCTCCACTGAGTTCCTGTCTTGGGTCCATTCAGAGCTGCACCACCTTGCCCTGATGCTACTAAATTTTTTATTAGCTATGGGGCAATGGTGGCAATTTCAAATGCAGCCAGAGGATTTGCTTCCCCCAACACATCTTGTCCTAATTCTCCAGGACTTTTGTGTCCATGAAATTAAGCTAGAACAAGCACAGGCAATTTTGAAAGGTTTCGATATCCTGATTCTGCAATGGAAATACATCGAGAGCAACATTTCTTCAAAGATTTTGGCCCTTCTTTTCCAAGCTAGAGTACCATGGATGGCATGCAGTTTTGCCATAATTTCAGTTTTCTGAACCAAATGTCAGGTTTCAGAGTAGCAGCCGTGTTAGTCTGTATTCGCAAAAAGAAAAGGAGTACTAGTGGCACTTTAGAGACTAACCAATTTATTTGAGCATAAGCTTTCGTGAGCTACAGCTCACTTCATCGGATGCTCACGAAAGCTTATGCTCAAATAAATTGGTTAGTCTCTAAGGTGCCACTAGTCCTCCTTTTCTTTGAACCAAATGTGTAATACTTACGTATGATCTGGATTACTCCAACTCACACCATTCAAGTAGTTTTAACACAGATCTGAACCATTCACATGGCCCCGCTGATATCACTAGTTTCCTCTAAAGCTAATTCACAGGAGAGTGTAAGCTTTACTAGGGGAGCAGACACCGAAGCATAGAAGATCAAGTAGAAAAGCCATTCTAGCACTTTTGATGGCCCCCTGTACAGCACTTATTGAAATTACAAAACAAACAATGGAGAACAAACTCTTTGAACTCATTAAAAATATTCATCTTGCCAAGATCAATCAAGTTGCACATGCCTATATCTGACTCAGGTTTTTTTTTCCTTTTAATATATGCTGATGAACTAACCTGAGGAGATAAGTACGGTGCTTTGAGCTGACAGGTAAGTTAAAGAAAGACTAGCAAACATCTGTAATCTAACTCAACATTTAAATGGAAGTCTAAAAACTAATAAAAAAAAATGATGAAAGATTAGTAGAACTTTTTAGAAGCACTTGGAAACTATGGGATTTTTATCTCCTTACAAAAATGTGTTGACTCCTTCAAGTTGATGTTACAATATGTGTCTTACGCTGCCCGATATATTGAACTGCTACATGATGACTCAGATAGAAAATGTAAAGGAATTAGAAAGGAATACCTTATATATATATATATATATATATATATATATTAAGAAACTCTCTTGAGAAAATTTTTGGGTTCAATTTTTGGGTTCCTGAAGTTTTTGATGGGAAATTATCTTCAGACAGCATGGCTTAAATCTTTCCTGTGGCTGAGGATATTGTCCCATAACCAGAGCAGGGTTAGAAAATTCTCACTGTTGGCCACTCCAGAGAAAAAAATCTTTTTTAAATGGATTCCCAAGGATTCAACCCAAGGAGTGCCATAAAACCAAGAGAGGGGAGTGATCATGGCTAGTGGTTCATTGTATTATTCCTAAGAAAAAGAATAGAAGAAGCAACATATGCATAAACTAAGCGGGAGAGTAAAATATCTGAGTGACAGGGTACACCTGCAGTCAGGGCTGTAAACTTCCAGTTCAGGTGGATCTGCACTCACTAGCTTTGAACGAGCTAGTGTGCTAAAAATAGCAGTGTAGTTGAGGTGAAGTGGGTGGTGGCACAGGGACTGACACCTGGGTACAACCCTGCCCAGGACCCTAGGTACTCTGGGGTCTAGCCCATGCTGTCACTCGCACTGCTGCGCCTATCCTGATCTTTTTGCATGTTTATGTCCCTGAGCCGGAAATTTGACCTACACTAAGGTGATGTCTGCACTGCAATCCTAGGGGTGATTGCAGTGGGTAGACATACCTTTGGCCACACTAGCACAGCTAAATATAACAGTGTCAATGTGGAGGCGCAGGCTTCAACTGTGAAAGCACACTGGTGGTCACTGGGTACATACTCATGCTGCTAGCCTATGCTGACTCCCCTGCTATTGCATCTACATGGTTATTTTAGCCACGCTAGAATGGGTAAAATTAGCATGGGGATGTCTACCTGTGCTCAAATAGCAGGGTAGGCGTACCCTAAATGCCTATACACGGACCATATTCTGTCCAATATGGCCCAGTAAAGGCAATGAAAACTGAGTGCATGTGTCTTAGGGCAGAGTTCAGTCAGTGAGAGCAATGTTACCAAGTAAGACAATTTGCTGAAGCGCTGGAGGTTAGTAAAACAGAGCTGCTCCAGCTGCTTCTTCCAGTTGTAGGTAAAAAACTAACTCTAGTTTGCCCATGCTGTGCTTAAACTAGAGTACATCTTTTCTTATTCTGTGCATGATGGGATGGTGTAAATGCTGAGGTAAATAATAGATTAGATGCATGGTTGCTATTGTACTTCTCAAGTCAATTTTCTATTTTAATAAACTACATATCACTGATACCCCCACTCATCAGTTAATGTAAGAGAATGAACCTCCTCCCAAACTGCTCAGAGGGTGCCCTGTGCCCATGGATCTTCCCCCATCCCATGCAGGAGAGGGATTAAGCTGCCTGCATGGCACAATATCCACTCTTTCTCTGGGCCCAGTGCACATAACTCTGCTGGCGCAAAGATCTGCACTGAGGAGGGCCATGAAGGAGGGGAAGAAACATCCACCTAGCCATCTCCTGGTCTCCTGTCTGGCTCTACAGGAACTCCCAAGCCAAGGAAACAGACCCTGGGTTTGTAATATCTTTTCTGCTCGTCCCCACCGAGGTGTGCAGGGGGCTTCTAAAGATGGGTGGGATCCTGGAGCTCTACTGATGCCCGGAGCCAGAACTGCAGTGGAGGTAAAGAGCCTCTGCTAAACAATCTTGCCTCACATGGATGCCACTCTATATCCCTGTGGCTGGTCTTGTGGTCTAGTCCATGACACACACCCGCCTCTCTCTGTGCACATGTGTGTGTGTTGCTGCCATTAGTTCTAGCTGGAACTCAGTAAAGTGACCTTTACAGACATGTCCTTGCCCCACCCACTCCCCGAGTCCCTTCCCATGGGTTTTATTACAAGAGGGGAAAACTCACCCTTATATTTTGAGCCTACCTTGTTGCGGGGAACCAACCTTTCATAGAATCATAGAAGATTAGGGTTGGAAGAGACCTCAGGAGGTCATCTAGTCGAACCCCCTGCTCAAGGCAGGACCAACACCAACTAAATCATCCCAGCCAGGGCTTTGTCAAGCCAGGCCTTAAAAACCTCTAAGGATGGAGATTCCCATGTCATGGTTCCTTCCCCACTCTGAACTCTAGGGTACAGATGTGGGGACCTGCATAAAAGTCCCCCTAAGCTTATTCCTATCAGCTTAGGTTAAAACTTCACCAAGGCACAGATTTATTTCTTGCCTTGGGAACCAGCTTAGGTTAAAAACTTGATACGCTGCCACCACCAAGCAATTTAAACAAAGAACAGGGAAAGAGCCCACTTGGAGACATCTTCCCCCAAAATATCCCCCCAAGCCCTACACCGCCTTTCCTGGAGAAGGCTTGATAATAATATCCTCACCAATTGGTACAGGTGAACACAGACCCAAACCCTTGGATCTTAAGAACAATGAAAAATCAATGAGGTTCTTAAAAGAATAATTTTATTCTAAATTTATTCTAATAAATTTATTCAAATAAATTTATTCTTTTATTTAAAGAAAAGGTAAAAGAATCACCTGTGTAAAATCAGGATGGTAAATACCTTACAGGGTAATCAGATTCAAAACATAGAGAATCCCTCTAGGCAAAACCTTAAGTTGCAAAAAGACACAAAAACAGGAATACACATTCCCTCCAGCACAGTGAATTTTACAAGCCAAAAAAAAAAAAAGAAAATCAAACACATTTTCTAGCTAGATTACTTACTAACTTTACAGGAGTTGGAAGGCTTGCATCCTTGATCTGTTCCCAGCAAAGGTATCACACAGACAGACAGACCCTTTGTCCCCCCTCCAGATTTGAAAGAATCTTGTCCCCTCATTGGCCATTTTGGGTCAGGTGCCAGCGAGGTTACCTTAGCTTCTTAACCCTTTACAGGTGAAAGGATTTTGCCTCTGGCCAGGAGGGATTTTATAGCACTGTATACAGAAAGGTGGTTACCCTTCCCTTTACTTTTATGACACACCACCTCCCTAGGTAACCCATTCCAGTGCTTCACCACCCTTCTAGTGAAATAGTTTTTCCTAATATCCAACCTAGACCTCCCCCACTGCAACTTGAATCATTGCTCTGTGTTCTGTCATCTGCCACCACTGAGAACAGCCTAGCTCCATCCTCTTTGGAACCCCCCTTCAGGTAGTTGAAGGCTGCTATCAAATCCCCCCTCATTCTTCTCTTCTGGAGACTAAACAAGCCCAGTTCCCTCAGCCTCTTCTCGTCTTTCTGAGTAAACAAGCTGGCATACTCAAAATGCATCTGAATATGAAACCTGTTTCTATCACAAGGATGTAACAACACTCATTTATCCCTGCAGCACATGCTTCTACAATCTCCTGTTGGAGCCCTGCCCCTAATAAGGGCAGGAGTGCTGTTCCCATTACACGACTTAGATCGGCTGCTAGGCTGTGCTAATTACTGACACCCATCCTTTTGCCAGATATTTTCACTGCCAATGCAAATCAGAAATAAAAGTTCAGAGGAGCCCTGCCCCTAATAAGGGCAGGAGTGCTGTTCCCATTACACGACTTAGATCGGCTGCTAGGCTGTGCTAATTACTGACAACCATCCTTTTGCCAGATATTTTCATTGCCAATGCAAATCAGAAATAAAAGTTCAGAGTAAATGTATGATTTCAGGCAAAATTGTCAATTACCTAACAATCCTCCTGTCACAATATGGCTTGCAAATTAATCTTTTCTCAGCTACATCTCTGTGAAATCCAGCTGCTAGTTCCTTTAAATCAAAAGTATATATTCTATATAATGGCCTTTGCCATGTTATGTTGATGTCATATGCTGACATATGTGCACAGATAATGTAAGTCCATGTGAACTGTCACCAAACATATTTTCACAATGCAGCTGTCTTAAATAATGAAACTGGTTGGAATAGAGTGAATGATAGAATTAGCATTGTGTACAAAGCCTTCAAGGATTATTGTTGGCGAGTGGAATGTTTGTATTGCTTCAAAGGCCTATTAGAAAAGGACATAATCGCTGAGAGGTTCTATATTTCCTGCCCCGAATCTAAGGAGAGCAGGAAAGCTTAAGGTAGGCAGACTATTCCAAGTAGAGAAAGTTAAGTGCAACCAGATTCATAGAGGATATTTACGAATTCTTATAGGAGAAGACTGGTATAGTGATTGGGGTATTAGCCTTGGATCTGGAATCCCTGCTTTGCCACAGGCTTCCTGAATGACCCTGGGTAAGTCACTTAGGACTAGATTCACAAAGGTACTTAGGCTTGGGCGCTTTAGGTGACTAGTAAATCACAGGCACGGCACGACAGGTGCCAAGGCTCTCTGTGCAACACATGGGGAGAGACAGGCGCCTTAGACTGCAATTCACAAAAGCCAGCACTACAGGGAGGGAGTTGCCTAAGGTAGCCAGTGTGCTAAACCCGCTAGAGATAGTCCAGGCTGCAGAGAGAGAATTATCTGTACTAGCAAACCATGAACGGGAACCCCTATTCTGAAGTCTGAGGAAGTCAAGGTGTTTCTTGTAGGAATGACTGAAGTACCTGCCTCACTCCACAGAAAACAGCAGGAGGTGGAGGTCCAATTTACACTTTTTAGCCCAGTGGTTGAGGCACTCAGGTGGGATGTAGGAGACCAGGTTTAATTCCCCACTCTGCCGGAGGGAAGAAAGAGTTTGGAATTGAGTTCTCCCACTTCTCAGGAGTGTGCTCTAACCAGCTATGGGATATTCTGATGTGAGGCTCCCTCAATCTCTCCTGTTGAAATTGTTCCACTGTGTATAAATAATTAGAGTAATTGTGCAAAGAGAATGAGTGACTCTGTAGCCTAGTAGTTAAGGTTAAGAAACTGAGGCACCAAAGGAACTTGTACCCTGAAAAATTAGGTGCCAAGAGAGTTTTGCTGCCTACAGAGTGTGTCAGGCATTTTGTGGATCACAGTGGTTCCTAAAACTGGGCTTAGGTGCCAAAGTATCTTTGTAAATCTAGCACTCAGTCTCTCACTGTCTTAGTTTCCCATCTGTCAAATGGGGATAATAGCACTTCCCTAGTTCACAGAGGTGATGTGAGGATAAATGAAAGATTGTGAGGCTCTCAAATACTGAGGTGATGGGGGCCATATAAGTATCTTAGGTGGCAGAATATAAAATCGTAAAGAAGATCTGTAGAATACTTAATAACAATATTATTTGAACTTTTGAATAGTATCTTCCATTCAAGAATCTCAAAGCATTTTGCCCCCAACTGTTCCATCTTTATGCATAGTAAGTAGTTTATTACTAGCTCAAGAGTTGAAATCAAGAGAATGCATATCTTTAAACCTGCTAAGGCTGAAATGTGGGACACAAGGTATGACAAAAACCCAAAATCAGGAACATAAAACCCTCTTCCTGCAAGAAGGATTCATGCCTCTAGTGCAAATGATTTCCTATAGTCAGAGGGATTGAGGAGTACTCTTGTAAAATAACAGAACAACAACAAAATGTTTCTAAAATGAGAAGAAAAATACCAAGCTTCAAACTTGATCAAATTATAATTTGGGAAAATAGGAGTTCTAATTAAAAACAATGAGGACCTTAAATACAGTAACATGAATTGTACTAATATAAATCCAGTCTTTAGAAGTGCAGAGCAACTGCAACTTCTGTTAAAGTCAATGAGAGAGACAAGGTGGGTGAGGTAATATCTTTTATTGGACCAACTTCCGTTGATGAGAGACACATGCTGTCATAAATATAAAGGGAAGGGTAACCCCCTTTAAAATCCCTCCTGGCCAGAGAAAAAATCCTCTCACCTGTAAAGGGTTAAGAAGCTAAAGGTAACCTCGCTGGCACCTGACCAAAATGAGCAATGAGGAGACAAGATACTTTCAAAAGCTGGGAGGAGGGAGAGAAACAAAGGGTCTGTGTCTGTCTGTATGCTGCTTTTGCCGGGGATAGACCAGGAATGGAGTCTTAGAACTTTAGTAAGTAATCTAGCTAGGTATGTGTTAGATTATGATTTCTTTAAATGGCTGAGAAAAGAACTGTGCTGAATAGAATGACTATTTCTGTCTGTGTCTTTTTTGTAACTTAAGGTTTTGCCTAGAGGGATTCTCCATGTTTTGAATCTAATTACCCTGTAAGGTATCTACCATCCTGATTTTACAGAGGTGATTTCTTTACTTCTATTAAAAGTCTTCTTGTAAGAAAACTGAATGCTTTTTCATTGTTCTCAGATCCAAGGGTTTGGGTCTGTGGTCACCTATGCAAATTGGTGAGGATTTTTACCAAACCTTCCCCAGGAAGTGGGGTGCAAGGGTTGGGAGGATTTTGGGGGGAAAGATGTGTCCAAACTATGTTTCCCAGTAAACCCAGTTAGAGTTTGGTGGTGGCAGTGGAGATCCAGGGACAAAGGATAAAATTAATTTGTACCTTGGGGAAGTTTTAACCTAAGCTGGTGAAAGTAAGCTTAGGAGGTTTTCATGCAGGTCCCCACATCTGTACCCTAGAGTTCAGAGTGGGGGAGGAACCTTGACACATGCTTTGGAGCTACACAGAGCTCTTCATCAAGTCTGGGAAAGATACTTAGAGTGTCACAACTAAATACAAGGTGGAACAGATTGTTTAGCATAAGTATTCTAAGGAACTATTCAAGGCAAAGTTATACATTAACACCCTGTAGTCTAGGGTGACCAGACAGCAAATGTGAAAAATTGGAACAGGGGTTCGGGGGTAATAGGAGCCTATATAAGAAAAAGACCCAAAAACCGGGACTGTCCCTATAAAATCGGGACACCTGGTCACCTTATCGTAGTCAAAGGATAAAAAGGGGCATAAGTGGGCTACAGATTATTATTAAACCATTAATCTGGTGTCTTTATTCAGACCATGATTTTTAGTGTCTAGCAAAATTATGAATTTAAGCTCCCAGACTTGTCTTTGAAGGTGTTATGCAGTTTTCTTTTGAGGACGAGGACTGAGACATCAGATATGGAGTGATAGTTTTGTGAAAAGTGTTTTTGTCTTTTATCGTTTTTCTGTATCTGTTCATTCAAGAGCATAGTGATTGTCTGGTTTCACCCACAAAGTTGTTATTGGGGGATTTAGTGAAAGGATGAGGTACAGTGTTGTGATAAGTCACCTGTCCAGAGGATGAAAATATAATCGATCTATCTCAGGTATATCATTGATTTTTCGGTGCACTTGTCCAGAAATTCTTCCTCAAGGTATCCCATGAAGAGATTGGCATATCGGGGAGCTATCCTAGTGCCTATGGCTGTTCTCATCGTTTGGACAAAGTCAATTAAAGTCAATGGTACTTGTGGATGCTCAGTGCTCCTCAGGATCAGGCCCTAGCATGGTACCAATTTTTATAACCTCTGAAGGATCTGCACAGGTTGTATAAAAATGAACTACACTCATCAAAATCATTCTTTTATCAAGTATCCACTTATGCATCTCTATCAAGAGGGCTGCGTGCACTATATGCCTCTCATATAAACCCTGTTTCGAGGACTCAAGTGGGATGTAGTGCTGCAGAAGCCTGGTACATTTCACTCTGAGGGTTCAATCCTGCTGCCAATAATCATAAGCAAAACTCACATTGACTTTGATGGGAACAGAATTGAGCCTGAGCTAAAGTCCATTGATTTCAATAGTTATTCCATCAAATTCAACCGGTTTTGGATTAGGGTTCATACCCTCATATTGCATTTCTAGTCATACTTAAAGCACTATTTCTCCCTTTCCCTTTCTTTTTTCTTTCCTTAACCAATATAAACATGTTTATAATTGCATTTTATTTTAGAAACAGCTGCTAATCTTGATAACAATTGTGCATCTCCATTTTTTTAAATAAAAAGAACAAGGAGGACTTGTGGCACCTTAGAGACTTACAAATTTATTTGGGCATAAACTTTAGTGGGCTAAAACCTACTTCATCAGATGCATGGAGTGAAAAATACAGTAGGAAGATACATATATATATATACACACAGACATACAGAGAACATGAAAAGATGGGGGTTGATGTAAGTGAAATATACTGTCAGTGACCCCTGACACTGTAGTAATTGGGTACCTTGCACACACTGTAACAAATATTTAGTTAAAGCAAATATAGCTTCATTACTCAAAAAAACCCTTTACAAATAAAGCACCTGGGGAGTCTACATGCCAATTCCATCCAGGCACCACAAACACTGAAACTTACATTTTAAAGTTAAATGTTAATTAGATTTGTTGCTACAAATGCACCAAAAGTATCCGCATTATTTCTTATTTACTCTGATCATTGCTCTGAATCCCCAACCCCTCCATCAGTGCCAATGTAGCTTCCCTTCGCCAACAGAGTATGTTTGCTCATCATTCTCTCCTAATAGTAATTTTGCAATGATGAAGAAAGAAGAAATGAGTGAAGAAAGAAGTGGTTTGGGGATGGATTGCACCCTCAGCAAGTTTGGTAGGAGTCGGAGGAGTGGTAGATACGTTGGAGGGTAGGGATAGGATACAGAGGGCCCTAGACAAATTAGAGGATTGGGCCAAAAGAAATCTGATGAGGTTCAACAAGGACAAGTGCAGAGTCCTGCACTTAGTACGGAAGAATCCCATGCACCACTACAGACTAGGGACCGAATGGCTAGGCAGTAGTTCTGCAGAGAAGGACCTAGGGGTGACAGTGGACGAGAAGCTGGATATGAGTCAACAGTGTGCCCTTGTTGCCAAGAAGGCCAATGGCATTTTGGGATGTATAAGTAGGGGCATTGCCAGCAGATTGAGAGACGTGATCGTTCCCCTTTATTCGACATTGGTGAGGCCTTGTCTGGAGTACTGTGTCCAGTTTTGGGTCCCACACTCCAAGAAGGATGTGGAAAAATTGGAGAGAGTCCAGCGAAGGGCAACAAAAATGATTAGGGGTCTGGAACACATGACTTATGAGGAGAGGCTGAGGGAACTGGGATTGTTTAGTGTACAGAAGAGAAGAATGAGGGGGGATTTGATAGCTGCTTTTAGCTACCTGAAAGGTGGATCCAAAGAGGATGGATCTAGACTATTCTCAGTGATAGCAGATGACAGGACAAGGAGTAATGGTCTCAAGTTGCACTGGGGGAGATTTAGGTTGGATATTAGGAAAACCTTTTTCTCTAGGAGGGTGGTGAAACACTGGAATGCGTTACCTAGGGACCTAGGGAGGTGGTGGAATCTCCTTCCTTAGAAGTTTTTAAGGTCAGGCTTGACAAAGCCCTGGCTGGGATGATTTAGTTGGGGATTGGTCCTGCTCTGGGCAGGGGGTTGGACTAGATGACCTCCAGAGGTCCCTTCCAACTCTGATATTCTATGGTTCTATGATTCTGTGACTCCTGGTTTGCAAATGATCCAGATTACCACTGTCTTTCCCCTTGGTATCAGGAGTTGGATTTTTCTGGTGAAAAATTATGCAGTCCTTGAGCTCAACTAAATCCTTGGAATACTGCCATTCACTCCAGTCCCTCTATGCCTGTATTATCCATCTTCAACACAGCCCCCCTGGAAATTTGAAAAAGCTACAGCTTTAATCACAAAAATTCAAGGTGAAAATAAGGAAAACCATTTTACCAGACTTGCATCCCATGTTGCCTTTGTAAAGATTCCCTGAAATTTCAAATCGGTGTCTCTAGTGAAGCAGAGAAGTGTCATCTAGTGGTTAGACATGGGAACTAGATGATCAGGAGATCTTTCTAAGCTTTTATACTGCCTCTGTCACCATAGCATATTGTCTGAGATATGGGGTCTGTTCCACAATGCTATGTGACCTCAGACAAGTCACTTAACATCAATTTCTGGTTCCCCCACACACACACGTGAGCCAAGGGGATGATAAAAAAGGGAGTAGGACGCCATGTGCCACTTGCATGTCTGGGCAGAGCACAGACACAATCCTAGAAGTTGCACTCCATGACTGGAAGTAGCAGTACTGTCATAGCACTGTATAGGGTTGCCATACAAGCTAATAGGGACACAAGATAAGATCCAGGACCTGACCCCAATTCACAGTCAGATGTCTCAGTGGGAGTTTACCCAATAAGTCCAATTGGATCCAAAGAATCACATAACGTATTATTCTAAATAATTACCACTGTACAAGACTACAGAAAATACCATTTCAACAATTGCAATTATCAGAGCAATACCCATCAATTCACCATGTGGCTTAGTCCTATATTGCAGATATCACTAGGGCTGCTTTTCTCATTTGTGATTTATAGTGGTAATTTCTTTTTCTAACCTTGCTGTTGCTATTACAAGGGATGTGAAGTCATACCGGGCTAAATCCTGGGATTTTACTATAGCAAACTCCCATTGATTACATTTGTAGTTTGACTGCAGTGGATGCTTGAATAAGGAAGGAGTAAGAAACCTCTAGATTTAGATAATGCTCCTAATTTAGAATTTGGGGTTCTATTCTATGCACACTAGACTTCTATTATGGGATTAATGGGATTAAGAGATTCCATCAAGACTAGACGCCAGATATAATTATTGAATTGCTTGATTCTCATAGAAATTACTGTAAAACAAAAGTCAGTCTGTGTATAGTGAGAAATAGCAATAAGGTGACTACAGCCTGGTCTACAGTTAAAATATACATCAACATAGTTACAGTGCTCAGGGTCAGGGTGTGAACATCTCTGATCGCTGTAGATATGCCGACCCAACCCCTGGTGTAGATGCAGTAGGTCGATGGAAGAATGCTTCTGTCAACCTAATTACTGTTACTTAGGCCATGTCTACACTACCCGCCGGATCAGCAGGTAGCGATCTATCTATCGGGGATTGATTTATCTAGTCTAGTGTAGACACGATAAATCGATCCCTGATCGCTCTGCCATCGACTCCGGAACTCCACCACAGCGAGAGGCGGAAGCGGAGTCGATGGGGGAGCAGTGGCCATCAATCCCACGCCGCGAGGACGCAAAGTAAGTGATTCTAAGTCAATCTAAGATATGTCGACTTCAGCTACGCTATTCTCGTAACTGAAGTTGCGTATCTTAGATCGATCTCACTCCTCATTGTAGACCAAGCTTTAGGGAAGTGGTGTACCGTCACTGACAGATATACTCCTTCCATTGGTATAAGCTACATTTAGACTACGGGGTTATGCTGGCATTGCTACGGCAACATAGCTAAGCTGGTACAGTTGCCACAGTGTAGACATAAACCAACTGTATCCTGTTTCTATTTGAATGAGTGACTTGTTGTATTTTCTTGAATTTTGTTTAACCGATTATCCGAAATGCTTGGTTGGTTAATGGCAGCATTAAAGACCTTCAGTTTCTTATCCATTAATGGGATACCAAAATGCTTCATGAAGTTCCTTTTTATCAGCTGAATGACTGCAGAAGGGTAAGCTTTCAGTGTAATTTCACTGGACAGCTTCCAGTTGGTATGCTGGAAGGCAGCTGGAAGCTTTCAGAGTTTTTCCAGACTTTTTGTGATCTCCCATTGAGGAAGACTGAAAGAAAGTCAGAGTGAAAATTTAACCCTGGGATACAAGCATGCAATTTCCATTGAAGTCAATGGGAGCAACATGTCCGCGTAAAAGAACAGAATTTAGGCCATAATAAGAACTGTTAACATTCAATTTATACAAAGGATTTTGAGTGGGAGTAAAGTTTAAGCAAGGAGGGGCTATTTTATATTTTCCTTGTCCAACATCTCACTATAAGTTAAATTTTAAAAATAGAAATATATTGTAGTCAATGCTTGAAGTGCTTTATGGACCTTGATGGGACCCAAGACAGTGTCCTCCAGGTAAATGAGTCTAAAGTACTATTAGAAATATACACACTGATATTCTGAAACATTTATCATACAGTCTGGAAACAGGTTACCTTCTGTCCTCTCCTAGGGCACTGCAGCAACCTCCAGGCCTACAAAATTGCAGTTCCTATCTTCAGTATTTGTATGGCTCCCATCATCATAGTACCTAAGTATGCCACCATCTTTAATGTATTTACTGTCACAACATCCACATGAGGTAGGGAAGTGCTATTAGCCCCATTTTACAGAGAGGGAACTGAGGCACAGAGAGATTAAGTAATTTGCCAAGGTCACACACAAAGTCTGTGGTAGCATGGAGAACCAAACCAACCTCTCCCAGATCCCAGGCCATTACTAGACTATTCTTCCTCTCTGAACCATGATGTTCTTCCTCTCCCAAAGCTACTACTGTTTCCTTGCTCTCCCCTCCTGGAACTTCTGCTGTCACTGGTAAGATGGATGGGGAGTGGGATGCCCCTCCCAAGAACTGATGTTGGCACTAATGAGAGTGGAGGAAGTAGATTACCACCAGTCAGTGCAAGATTCTGGGGCTAGTGCCAAAATCAGCAGTTTGGTCCTAATTCTGCTGTGGCTTCTCTAGCCATGAAATTGCCAGCTAGGGTGCTGATTTTGGTACCACATGAAACAAATTCTGTTTCTAAAAACAAAATATCCAGCTGACACAGAGAAGAGTTGCCACAGGGAAAAACTTGTGTTTTCTTTTTTTAAGACATTTCTTAGTTACTGGCCCAACTACACAGCTCTTTCTTATGTGTGAGCACTTACTCATGTGAGAAGCCCCACTTACTTCTTGCAAAAGTAGGGGCTACAGAATGAAACCCAATAAGAGCACAAAGAGCAGTTTTAAAGTAGCTTTCCTTAATATGTATAAATAAAAAAGCATCAGCTGAACTGGACTTTAACAAAACTAGCCATACAAATTAAAAAGAAAAGTGTGTGTGTGAGAGAGAGAGTGAGGTACAACACCCAAAGAAACAACCTCCACATACTTCCAGGCTGAGAGTTTGTCAGCCATGTTTTAGCTCGGAGCAAATTTTGCAGACAAGTCATAAACCCTAGAAAATAGAGGACTCTAATCAAAACCTCAACAGACCCTGAAGTGCAGCAGCAGGAACAGTGCTGCGATAATATCAAAAAATTTTTCACATAGCTACTTTAGAAGCAGAGTAATAGCAAAACAGCATAAAACCGACATCAAACCCGAAGTGCAGCAGCATTTTACTAGGAGAGAGCAAATTCGTCATCCTGGCAGCCAGTAATTTTATAAGAGCTTCTATTCTCATTACACTGTTTAGTGTTTTAACTATAGAAGAAAAACAAATTAGTAATTTCCCAGCAGACTTGAGTAAGTTTAAGGGTGGTTGACCAGATGGAAGACACTTACTTTTGAAGTACTGTGTTTTACCTTCCAATACACCGATACTCAGAAGAGAGAAAAGCACTTCCAAGCTCTACTGTCATGAAGACCATAATATGTGTTTAGCTCAAATTATTTTAAATATACTGTAGTTATCATCAAGATTGCCACAATAAAAACAATTTGAATGTATTTTATGCAGCCCAAGTACTGGCTGTGAAAATAACAACCTTTAAAGCAGATACACTTTCCCTTTTACCTCCCAAAGTTATCATATACAGCAAAGACAATCTGCTCTGTAGTGAACTACAAGAAGACACAGGGAAATATTCAGCAGTGGTATAGATGGAACAAAGATAATCAATACTTCAAGTTCTAGTGGTTAAAAATCATGGCTCTGGAGTGGTGATGAAATACACCAGCATACACCATACACCATACATGAAATACACCATATATACCCTGTGCTATGGTTTGAGTCAGACCTCACCTCCATGGAGGCCAAGTGTCCACTAACCTTGCGTCTCATTTTTTGGGTACCCATCTTGAGTCACCTCAAAGGGTGATTTTCAGAGGCTTGGTGTTCAGCATTTTCAGGAAATTCAGGCTACTTAATAAAAAGAACAGGAGTACTTGTGGCACCTTAGAGACTAACAAATTTATTTGAGCATAAGCTTTTGTGGGCTACAGTCCACTTCACTGGATGCACAGAATGGAACATATAGTAAGAAGATATCTATATACATACATACAGGGAACATGAAAAGGTGGAGTAAGAGGCTAATTAATTAAGATGAGCTATTATCAGCAGGAGAAAAAAAATCTTTTGGAGTGATAATCAAGATGGCCCATTTAGAGAGACAAGAAGGTGTGAGGATACTTAACATGGGGAAATAGACTCAATATGTGTAATAACCAGCCACTCCCAGTCTCTATTCAAACCCAAGTTAATGGTATCTAGTTTGCATATTAATGCAAGCTCAGCAGTTTCTCTTTGGAGTCTTTCAGAGTAACAGCACTGTTAGTCTGTATTCGCAGAAAGAAAAGGAGTACTTGTGGCACCTTAGAGACTAACCAATTTATCTGAGCATAAGCTTTCCTGAGCTACAGCTCACTTCATCTGATGAGACTAACCAAGTTAGTCTCTAAGGTGCCACAAGTACTCCTTTTCTCTTTGGAGTCTATTTTTGAAGCTTTTCTGTTGCAAAATTGCCACCTTTAAATCTGTTACTGAGTGGCCAGAGAGGCTACTTAATGATATCTCAGCACCCAAATATTGCTAGTCACGTCTAAAAATATTGGCCAGTGGGAATGAGAGCCAAAGTGATGATTCCTATACCCCATCCCTTGGGTTAAACATTCATGGAAAGATTTATGTGACCCCAATTCTGATCTCCTACACTGGTGTAAATATTGCGTCTGCTCAGGTTCAGACCCAAAGGGGCAGATTCATCTCCGTTGACTGACTCTGCTGAGATCAATGGAGTTACTCAGCAAGGATGGTCTTGGTCATATCCATGATGATATATGCATATTTTTATCATTCCAACCAGGCTACTAAAGTTCATAAGATCCTTGCATTCAGCTTTCAAAAATTAGCAATAAACAGTGAGAAATAGGATTTCCCTCCCATCTTATATTGTGGTTGTGAAGTAAAATTGGGAGGAGGGAGGAATGTGAACTGTATAAGCTCCTTCTCGTTTGATCTCAGTTACACAGGGTTCTTCCATGATAAAAGAGAGGACGATAGAAAATGGTACTGGTGACTACAGTAAGTGGTACTCTTCTTGCCCTGCTGTATTGTTGGAGGCTCTTCCTTTTGGATGTCACATAAAATGAATGTTCCTCTATACTTACCATAAAACAGTATGCAATGACATTTCTCATAAAAATTGGGGTGTTAGCTAGTTAATTCTCACAACACTCATGTGGTTGTGTATCATCATACTCATTTTACTGCTGGGACAACTGAGGGACTAAGGTCCGGACTGATTTGTAGCATGATGGAACACTAATGGCTGGTCTACACTGGAAAATTACATGGGAATACCTATGTCTCTCCAGGGTGTAAAAAAATCCACATCCTGAGAGATCTAGCTATTCCACCTAACCCCCGCTATAGACACAGCTAGGTCGATGGAAGAATTATTCCATCCATCTAGTCATCACCCCTCGGAGTAGTGGATTAACTACAATGACAGAAGAAGCCCTCCCATCACTGTCGTGAGTGTCTACACTGATGTGCTACAGTGGTGGAGCTACAGCTTCACCACTGTAGTGTTGTAAGTGTAGACATAGCATAGAAATGCAAATGTTACCTAGAGATGCTGTTAGATTAGGGATAGCATTGATGGCAGTGTGATGGCATTAGTTACCGGCTAAGTGGGAAAGTGGAAGAAAGGCCTCCAACAGGAATGTGCAAGATATAAGAAAGTAGTGAACCCTTATCTTAAAGCAACTTCTTGATTATTTTTCCTGCTACAAATCAGTCCTCACCTGCAATATATGTCACCATTTATGTATCTGCATCTGGATCAGAAACCCAGGAAGAAATTACGTTTTCCAGTATATCAACATAAGGCCCGGAATTCTATTTTTGGATGGCGTATAAAGTTCTGTTGGCTCAGATGCAGATCTCAGCTGCCTCAACATAACTAATGATGCTATTCCAATTTTACACCATCAGCTTCCTTGTTTTCAATAGGAATTATATGCAGAAATCTAAGGGTAGAATTGGGCCTTAAGACCCCCCCCTCCCCTTTTTTTTAACATAAACTTGATTTATTTTGTGATGAGCTGATTTTTAGAAGTCAATGTCACCTTTGCACAATTGCCAAAGGCCCCTCAATGGATGCTTTTATGGCAGCAACATGGGCATAGCTGCAGAAAATTAAAATAGGTCAAAGTCTGCATTGATTCTTCTTGCATGGACTATTCAAGAGCATTAGCTCAAGGATTTTTCATGACTATGTTTCAAGTTTATTGAAGATGATCTTTAGTGAACTGCAAACTCCCATCCATATGATTGTTATCTGCAGTTCCTTGGTACATAAGTTACATAGTTCAAAGCACACTTAACGAGTTGATAGAAGCTTGGCAGTCATTGTTTATCATCTCCACTCCTGTGTTACATCATCACCATTTTTGATGGAGTCTATAAATAAATGGTTGTCCATGATCTCAAAAAAACCCATTTTATCCTGTGATTCTTATGTAAGCTGTCAGAAATTGACTTTGGGTTAGAAACTGGCAGGGTAACCAGAGTTATCATGTAGTATTTTTTATTTTTAAGGAATGTGGCTTAATTGTGTTGCAACATTAGGTATCTTTTGTTTCTTTTACTCAAAAATGTCTTTACATAATCATAATTATCCTAGTACATTTTCTAAGTAGTATATGGAGATTTAATTTAAAGATTCAATCACTTCTCCCATTAATATCAATAAGAACCATGAGATTAAATCCCTTCCTAAAATTTCAACAACGAAGAACTATAGGATGCCTCAAGGTGTGGTACTGTGCTGGGACTACTGTTGGGGTGCACCAGCTCACCAAGAGATCCAGAAGGCATTGTGCCTGAAGCAGAGATTGTTGGGAAGAGTCTACAAACCACAGGGATGCGTGCAAAATCTATTTTTTCAGGCTCTGGGGTGCTTATGTGTGAGAGATACTGAATCAGAGATAATTTGGCCTATGGGGTCAATCCTGCAAGGAGCTGAGCACACTGATTTGGATTCAGCAAAAGCTTCACTATGTGAATAGCCTCATTGAAGTTAATGGGACAAGCATACGCTGAAGTGCTTTGATACGAGAGTGCTCAATGCTTTCCAGGACCAAGATCAATACAAACTGATCACTTAGTTAAATGGCCACTCAATCCCATACTGGGAAGTACCATTCTGCACACGTTGTTTCAATGAAATCAATGGGACCACAAGCAGGGAAAGGTTCTATCTAGTCCATGTGGGTAGGGTTGGAAGAACTTGGCACAAAGTCTTGGGAATGTAGGTAATATCAGAACTGGGATTTTCAAAGTCTGAGAGTTCAGTGGCTAACTCTCACTGAATTTCAGTGGAAATTGGGCTCCTAACTCCTTTAGTATCTTTTGAAAATCTCAGCCATAAGAAATGAGGATAAAGTCCTTTTTTTGTTTACTTTATGTAGGATCTAGCCAAATCCCATAAAACATGGAGAAACTGACAATTGAGATTGAAATTTGATACACCACAAAACAGAGAAATTGACAGTCTGGATTGACTTTTCTCATTTCATGTAATTTATTGTGCCTTTTTACTTTAATGATTGATTGACTTTATGTTGAAAGTTTAGGGAGAATCAAACTGAAATTTTAATCTTGAATTTACTTTCTTTTACAACTAATAAGTCACCCTAAATGTTATTTGAACACTTTTGTGGTTTAATAATATTTGTGTATGTATCTATTTCTGAATACCACCCTCGTAGAAAAAAAACCATATGTTATTAAATAGCAATGGCTGCCATATTATTCCATAGAAATGTAATTGGGTTCTTAAAATCTTAATACAATTTAATAGGGAATGGTAAATTTTCTATTATTTTTAACTCATCCTATAGTATTCTTGCTATTAAGTTCTACGGGATGAGGAACAGAACATGGCGACTTTGTACAGTTTTCTACATTCAATTATATTATAAATATTCTATATTAAATTATGTAATACTTTTTTCATGGCAGAGGGGGAAAAAAGCAAAATGAGGGTTCCTGTAATCTATAAGAAATCTTTTTTAAATTCTCGAAGTCATTTCTTATTGTGAAATATAGTAGATTGCCACCCATCACATCTAACTAAAATAATCCTAAAATACTTATTTCTGTAAAGTTACTTTATAGCTTCTTCAGGCTACAGCAATATCAGTCATCAGGGTGCTACTCATAGTGCCCCATCACAGTCAGTAATTAACTATTGCAACAAATTACCAAGGGACCTAGTAGATTCTCCATGTGGAGGCTTGAAAGCACGACTTGAAGCTTTTCTAAAACTGGTTTACCAGCTCAGCCACTAGTTGCTGGGGTGGATGCAGGAATCACTGGGCGAAAATCTATGGCCTCAGTCAGATGATGATAATAATAATGATGATAATGATCCCTTCTGGCTTTCAGGTCTTTTAATCTATGAGTACACGTGATATTTGTCTCATAAATCCAATTCAGATATTAGAATCACATCCCCTGCATGAATAAGGAGTAAATCCACTCAAGTCAATAGTTTTCTGAGTGCAAAATTGGTGTAAAGCAAGAATTAGGCCCAAGGTATCTTAGCTACATAGCTGAGGAAGTGATCGAGCTAGGTGGCGGATGTGCATTACTCTGGAGAACTATACCCAGTACAGTGCTCTGCACAAAAGGTCGTTTCAGGTCTCAGAATAACAGCCAACACACAAAACTAGAGTTTGTCAAGCTCAAAGCCACTGTTGAGGGAAAGATCAAATAAAGCAGACAAGCAAGGATTCACCTTCCCTTGACCTGCACAGCTCTTGGCTCAACAGTTTGCCAGGAAGACCCTGCTGCTAAGCTGCACGAAGGGCATATATAACTGGGTGGATCTTAAGTCGTACACAGGGGGAGTTAGATAGCCCCAGCAATGGGGAGTCTCTCCTTGTAACAGTCCAGATCTCTCCTCCTCTCCTTGCCGTAGCTGAGAGATGGCAAGAGGTTTTATACCATTGTTGACTTACAGCCTGAATCCATGCCCATTAAAGTGACAATGGGAGTTTTCCTGTTGACTTCAGTGGTCAAGGGAACAGGCCACTAACCTGGACTGAAATAAAGCCTGCAACTGAAAGGCTTTGTAACTCTCTAATAATCACTATAGTCATCCAACCCATATACATAACAACACTGTCGAGATATTCTTCTGGCAATGATAGAAAGAACAACAGACAATTTTATTCATGTGCTACAATCCTAAGCACAATAGAGAAAGAGGAGGAGAAACAGGAGGAAAGGTTAGCCCAGAATATTTACCCTTAATTTATTCCTTCCTGTTCAAATTCCCCTTTTCACAACAGCATTAAAACATGGTGAAACCCCGCAAAAGATACCTTCCTAACATAGCAGTGTCAGCCATGTCAAAATAATATAGTTTATTCACAATGTAAATCAGCTGAATAACAAACTACCAATGACTCAGGAGACTAGACCCATATGTAAAAAATACTGGAGTGACATCTGTATCCAAATCATTCAGAAGTGACTCAGATGTCTGAACAAAGTTTGATGCCTGTGGTCTCTAGAAAGCTATATAAAGAAAGAAAGATCACTGTGGGAAAAGGCTGCACCACCTTGGGCTATTATAAGGTATACATTGCTCTGCATTCTTCTGTATCATTATTATGCCCTCTTGTGGAATTTCTAGTTCACTGCCTACCCTACACACAGCAGATAAAGAAAAACAGCAAATACAGTGGAAATTCACTAATTCACACAACCCCCTGTAAGACCCATTGTGAATGACTACGTTTTGTGATATACTAAGTAAGAGAACACACACAATAAAAAGCAACCATATGCCTAATTTAGTTGTGCCAACTTAGTTTAGTTCCACTGATTTCATAATGCTATATAGCACACTAATAAATAAAGTGTTGTACATTTTGTTTAAATGACAAAGCGATATTAGTACAATACTTTATTATAGGTACAGCTATAAAATCTTTGCCAGTCTTTACTTTCAAATGTGAAGCTTTAGCAAAATGTGGATTGCTGTAGATGGATTTCTAAAATACAGACCAATCTCTTACCATCCTCTATTGTCAAAATCACCAAGTTAATTACAGTGCACTTTTTTATGGCTTGGTTTTAATAGAAATCTATTTTTCTCTACTCTTATTTGAATATTCATAATCTCTTATGACCTGATTATTGACCACTACTGCATGTAAGAGTTTTTTTTTTTTTTAAAAGGATGTGATCCAACACTGAATGCTTAATGCTAGGCATCAAAAATCTATATTTCAGAATCTAATATAATTTGCTTGATTTTCAGTTGTTGAGCATTCTCATCTCAGCACTTCTAAATACAATTGGAGTGATTCTTTTCAGGGGCATACATATGGGATTAGATGCCTAATTTAGGGTACTCAATTTACAAATTAAAAGTTTAACCAAAATAGAAAAAAGGGCACAAGTTCACGGAAGTAAAATATTTTTAAAGAAAAATGAACTTTGTATGGTAATTTCTCTCTGATTGGCTATTGATGCTCTAGGTCTGTTCTTTACACCAGTTAGAAAGCATTAGTTATTAATGACACTGAACAACTCTCACTTTATGGCATCAATATCTACCCAATAAAACGTATAAATCTACTTCAGTGGTTGGTATAATGGAAATAAAATCACAATAACAGGACACTTGAGGCAATGTTATTTCATCAACAAGTTCTGTTTAATAGATCGGTTGCTCCTCAAGTGAGGGGGACTTCCTGTATTCGTCAATATTCATGGACACAGGTCATGAAGTACAGTGCAGGAATTTAGATCAAAAACTCATCAACTACTAATCAAGGCATAACATTATAAGGATTGTTTATCTGCCAGATAGTTGATATGATGACCTGTTGATGGTTAGTCAAGTACTCAGAATAGTTATTAATTTATGAGACACGATGACTAGACTAAGCTAATTGCTTGCTTTAAAATAACATTTGTACATAGACACCCTGTCGTCGCTAGGATGAAATATGAAATCAAAACTATATTATTTGCATTGCATATAACAATCTTTAAAGTCACATTTACCTGGATGGACAGTGTAATTGAAATTATATTATGATAACAAACACACGACTTGCAACGGAGAAACAGACTGTATAACAGGAGTCACCATCCAGGCTGCTCCAGCGTAAGGCGCGTATGTGCAGCATATGGTAGGATTTATAAAGGCAATAAGAGCTAGTTACATTATCCACTGCAAATATTCCAGGCAGCAGAATTTAGAGTCTGGTGCTGAGTAGTCCTAAGGGAGCAACCCTAAGAACAGCAATGCCTATGGAGAAAGCTTTGGCTGGAATTTGTTTTGTCTTCATTTGTTGATGAAGCCAAAGCCCAGGAAGTAAATCAAGTCTGATCCTACACTGTGTGTTACTGACTGTAGTGAGGTATTGGCCCTTTAAGGCCAGAAGAGATAGTTTGAGAGGCCATTTACCCCACTCCAGGTGTCCTAAATAACCTAAACAAACACGGGGTGAGAGGAAGATGGCTCTGGGGAACTGTCAGTCTCTAGGTATAGGAAAAAACCCAGCTGTTGCTCTTTGAGAGTTCAGTTCAGGAGCCTTGCAAAGTGGGTGGGTTGCTTTGGTTAGTTCAGACACCTAGAATGGGGTTAATAGTCTCTCAGACTACCTCTTTGACCCCAGAAGAGCCAGTGCCATGTTACACTGACCATTTGCAAGCAGGCTGGAGATGCCCACAGCTCATGTACCTCTTATTCTCTTTTCATGTACAGGGTGTGTGCTTATGTGTTGAGCGTGGGGGACAGAGGAATTGTTCATTCCCTTGACAGCAGATTACTACACTGGTAGTTGTTTCAAGTTTAACCCAAAAGCAGAGACAAGCAGAAAGAGAAAGTGCCATACTATTTCTACACATGCAATGTACTTCCCATTATTCTAACCCCCCCACACCACCCCCGCACGACAACACTGCGACTTCCGCCCATCCATGTTCTGACAAATACTACTGAAAAGGTGGAATCCACAAGACTTCAATCTGACATCATGAATTCAACAGATGGTGGGGGGTTGAGTGAGCAAAGGGAAAGTGGGAAAGGAGACCAAAGGAAGACAGCAAAGGAAGTGGGAGGAAGAAATAAACAAGGGAAAGGGATGCAAAGAGATGGACAAGGGGGAGAGAAGTGTGTGTGTTGGGGGTGGGGGAATAGTTTTGGCACTAGTAAATGGCTGAACAGCAAACAGGGAGGGGATGCTGCTCTGAGCTGTAAAAATAAAGACAGGGGTGAGAATAAGAGCAAGTCTTAATTTTTGCAGATTTAAAGGAGACTGTCATCACAATACTGCCACCTGCTCCCTCCATCCTGTGGCGATTTGAGGCAGCTCAGGGGTACAGCCCTGGAAGTCGGGGGGATACAAAACCTGATATGTACCTCCTTTACATATCCAGATTTTGGACTGCTCCGGGGGTGGTGTGTCTGTTAATTATATGGGATTGTACTGTTTGGCTTAGGTTTTTCTATTTGCCTTTCTATAGCACCCTTGATCCAAAAATCTGAAAGCACTTTACAAACACAAGTGTATGAAACATTAAGTGCCCATTCAAGAGAGATGATATCCTCTAGCCCCTCCCTCAAGATGTCGTTCCAGCCTCCTCCCTGGGACATTTGAGTGCCTTCTCCGCTCTCCTGCCATGGGTTGCGTCATAGATTCATTTTAGTGACGCCTGGTACCTCCACCCAAGGGGACTCCTCGCCATGCCTGATACGCAAAGGGTGCTGTCCCTTGGGAAAATGAATAACCCTATTGCTGCTGTCAAGGAGTATAAAACTCAACACACAAAACAAAGTACAGCAACACAAACCCCAGCAAAGAAATGACACACCCCACACCAACAATACAGGTAGGTTTGGAAGGATTAGATTTTTTTTTTAAATTAGTAAATGTTGGTCAAGACAGATTTCAATGTACACACATAAACTGATGCAAACATATTTCCATTGGTAATCAAAATTTACAGATAGATTATGTAAAAATCTTGGGAATTTATTAGAGTTTGATTTAAGGATTTTGACCTGTGATGTTTACAATGTGTGCTTATGAGGTTATAAAGCTCTAACTTTGTGCAGCGCAACATCTACTGCCATTAAATCACTATTGTCTGACCCTTCCACAGAATTTTCTGCAAGTGTGAAAATTTAAAATGGATAAAAATTGGGGAAAAAAACCCCTTTAAAATAAACACTGACATCACCCATTGAAATTACACACACACATATTATATAGATATATATAAAAGAATTCTGCCAAGCCTAAAATATAACAAAGGAGGACTTTATTGGGAGCAGGAAAATAAGATCAGGGGAAGGCAAGGGTTAAGGTTAACTAATAAGAATTAAATATTGATAAATAATCCAATCCCTTGCCTCCCAGCACTCAGAATTTATCCCACCTCTCAGCACTATCCCTGGCACCTTTCCAGGTAGATAGTATGCTGGGGATGAGCCTGGAGATGAGTGTTGCAGCACTGTGACCGTTGACTGGCTTAAACAAACAAAAGACCAACAAAGTTCCCTGTTACAATGTCTTCTTCCATGGGTGGGGCAGGGTCATCTCTGGACTCCTGGGTCTGGAGTCCCATTGGGGTCTCAACTGGGTCTCGGTTCAGGGACAGATCTCTTCCACTCTGGATACTGGAACTGCCAGACTGTGCATTAGATCCCATAGCTGTGCAAAGACTCCATTTGTGGGGAGAGAAATTAATCAGACTCCCCTGCACTGTTCTGCTTCTCACTCAGCTCCAAAACTCAAACAGCCCCAAATTGAAACTAAAACTAGTCTGTGTCAGGCTGTCCCTTCCCATTCAAGGGCTGAGCAAACTGATTGGTCATATCACCTCAGCCAGAAGCCTCCCCAATAGCCTCAGCAGAAGTCCATTCTGTCCCCACCGCTGACACCAACCATGCTGGGAAATGAGCACGCTGGCAGCCATTATTGTTGTAGTGCATAGGGTAAGACAAAGGACACACTAAAAGCTCAGTCCAGAGTTCCAGAGGCAGGCTAACTCCAAGAGTGGGTTACATCCCTATTCTACAGATGGGAGAAACGAGGCACTGAGGGGTTAAGTGATTTGCAGGAGACCACGCAGTAAGTCTGGCACAGCTGCGAATAAAACCAAGGAGTTGCTGAAGTACAAAGCTGTGCTTCAGCCAACAAGCCCATTCTTCCTTCCTGCTGCTAGCAGTAGGAGCCTGTAGACTAACATTTAGAGCTTGCCTACTCCTAAAACACGACAGAAATACCGTTGTCGCACTTTGGCATAGACACGATTTATGCCAATAAGAGGGGTTCTCCCATCAGTGATCCACCTCCCCGAGAGGGGGTAGCTAGGTCGGCAGAAGAATTCTTCTGTTGACCTAGCGCTGTCTACATGGTGACTTAGGTCAGCTTAACGAAGCCTCTCGGGCATGGATTTTTCACACCTCTGGGTGACGTAGTTATGTGACCTAGTTTTCTAGCATAGACCAGGCCCGAGTTTCTCTCAGTGTTTTTTACATATAACCAGGAGGCAGAAAAAACACAGGTTCAGATCTATATAACCTCTCAGGGATGCACCTAAATGCAAATTCCTTCTCTGATCTTGCAGCAGAACATTTAAAGAAATATAATCTATTATTTTAATCAAGGCTAAATTCTGTTGTGAATTACACTGGCGCACTTGATCAAAGTCACATCACTGATAGCAGAATTTGGCCCCATGTTTTAAAGTGACTTTAGACCGGGCCTTACAGTGATCTAGGAGTTTTCCTTTACTTATAATGGGGGAAAAAAATTATAGGTATCAGACACAGCCACCGAGTAGCTGAGTGGTACAATATACAATTTCCTTCACTTTTTTTCCATTTAAAAGTTAGTTCAGTCTAGATTAGCTTCTAGTGTTTGCACATACCATACAATTATTTTGTTCTTTCTGAGGTATTTACCACACACTGTCTTTTACCTGAGATATTCATCATCTTTTCATAAAACATAAGTTTGCATCTGCACTCAGACATATCTATTTTAACTCTAAGTTATATGCCTCAAATTAAATCCATTACTAAAGTTAATGCTCTGATTTTGGTGTTGGTTGTTTACCAGCTAACGTGAAACCAATTTATCATTTTTGTCAAAAGGCTTTCTGCTAAATCTAAATGAGAATCAACCTTCAAGGAAATTATGAGCTAGTTATAGTTATTAAACTTATAAACCTACTGTTGTGGGAAATGACTACTACATAAGGTTGAGCAGACCTGGGGAATATAAAGCACAAGACAACACAGGACTAAAACACTGCACATGGTCTGGATACTGGCCTATTCAAATGACTTTAACCTGAAAGGAATACAAATCCCCGCTTCAATATTTTTATAATCTAAATCAAATCCTGAATGTTGGTAAGTAATTAGCCATATTTGTCCTATTGTTTCTGTATTATAATAATTATTATTGTAGCACCATCTAGAGATCCTAACCAAGAAAAGAGTCCCACTGTGGTCGGTGTTGGGGGGAAAATAGTGAGAAGCAATCTAAACAAACAAGACAGAAAAAAGTGGGAGGAAAAATAATTGTTCACGTAGCAAGTCCATGCCAGAACCAGGAATAGAACCCAAGCTTCCTGACTCTCCTTAAAGTGCTGTATGAAGCACCCCACACTGCCTCTCAATTTAACGCCCTACTGGCTGCTAGTAAAAATTAACGGGCGTCAGTTATCAATGACAACCACAGTAACAGTAGCCACTTGAACCAGTGAGTACTGACCCAGCCATGTAACCAGCACATCATCTTGTAATCCTTACCCAGGCAAGTGAAACCAGGGAATAAACTCATGCACTTATCAGCATTCCTGGGAGACACAAATTTATTGTCACTGTGGAGCATCAGAAGTTTTTTGTATGCAAGCCTCCAGAGTCCAGACTAAGGCCTGTCCTACACCTAAAACTTAAAATGAATCTAGCTACATTGCTCAGGTATGTGAAAAAAAAATCATACCCTGTGCAACATAGTTTGGTCAACCTATCCCAACTCTAGAAATAGCTAGGTCAATTGAAGAACTCTGTCACTGTAGTAAGTGTCTACACTAGAGTGGCATAGCTGCAACACTACAGCTGTGCCAATGTAGACATAACCCTAAATCATTAGTATCAAGCGTACAGAATACTTGTTGAAAGGACTTGACATGTTGTTGCCTGATCTAATTCTCATCACAGCCATCAAACTAAAATATAAATGAAAGATATTTTAACCTTTGCCAGCGTAATACTTTCTGACTGTCATACTTGGCAAATGTAATTCTATTTGGTCATTTCATCTACTTCCTGTTAGTGAATTTCTCTTGCATAATTTTGGGCTTCAGCAAATCAGAACCTCTAGGTCTTTCCCCCACCACCCTTACAGATAACAATACTTTTCTTTTTAAAAAAAGATTTGTGATAGCATGAGCTGAAGAACTATACACTTTTAAATAAGGGAGATTAGACATTCTTTTTTGTTTTGCTGTTAATATGTAAATTACATATTAAGGAGATATGTTTGTAAAAGGTGCCGTTTTCTTTGCCAACTGAATGAAGCAAGGCCCTGGACCAAAAAAAAAAAAAAAAGAAGAAAAAAGGGCAGCAACAATACTATTAAGCTTTTCATTTTAAGAAAGTAAACTTCTATTACAAAAATTGTGTTTGGGAGCTTTCTGAAGGTTAATAAAATGTGTTCTTGCCTACCTCCCTTCACCATGTTGAAATCAATATCAGTGTAACCACATTGCTATTGAAGGGAGTTTTTCCAGTGTTTGTTTTATGTACCAAACCTTCAGTCTATACCATTCCAGGATGAAGATTATGCCTGTCTCTTTTCAGCCTGTTTTGTTATAAACAACTCTAATATATATATATATAAAACAAGCTCTCACCTTTTTTCCAATCCTCCTCCAACATCTTGAAATGAACTCAGGGAGTTTTTACAAAGGGTGGGGTTTGTTTTTGTTTGTAGTGCATCAGCCTTCATCCTATACATTCTCTGGTGCTGTTAGGGATAGAAAGATGCGCTACTGAAGAAAGGAGCTCTTACACTTTATTGCCAATTAAAATGCAACAGGCTGCCAATAAAGAGTGCTAAGAACTCTGGAGTTTCTCATCAGAGCTCCACCAGTGATTTGCACTGTGGTATCAGGCAAGTCATTTAACCTCTGTTGTAAAAACTGGAGTCAACTCTATAAAGTGCTCCATGTTAAGCGTGGAGCTCCTACATTTCGCTTTTTAGAATAGTCAAGTAAGAGCTCCCTTTGTGGGCTTGTGATCACTCAGTTCCAACAACCCCATGGTCTATATAATCTGCCCTCCTAAGGAAAATTCATTTCTCCCTTACTCTGTCCCTTGCTGGGATTTCAGGGTTAAGCATTGCTTCCTACTACAGCATCCCAAGCAACAAGCTACCATCTATAGGGAGAGGTTTAGTGGCCACACTAGATTCTCCTTAATGACACAAATCGGCTCCACAGCTGCAGAAAATGATAGTGTTATGCATCTCCTGCCAGCTCTGCACCACAAAGCCTGGCAGAACTAGGATTTGACCCACAAGTCTAATGAGAGGGTGGACAGACTTAGAAATTAAAGTCCTTTAACAATAGAAGACTAGCCTATCATTATATCTCTAATGTGGTTTGGGAAGGACCACTTCTAGGAAGGGACTAGGTTGTCTCCATACTCACTCAAATTTTGTAATCTCAGCTTGCTACTTAGGAGGCACCTGGTGCTAATTGTGATGGAGGGTTATCAGATGGAAAGCTGCCCACTACAAATTGGACTAGGTGACCACAAATTAATTCACCAAAGGACATCAAGATGACATATTTTAGTAAACTTATTTACTTATCTTACTTACTGGTATACCTTTAAATTTAAGGCCATACCTTAGCACCATGTCCTGTGAAGGAAGACTATTTTAAAAATAAAAAAACTGAAACAGTTTAAATCTTGTGTTTTCTTCTTTTAGCACACTAAAAAAATAATCTTTGCAAAAAACTTGTCTCTCTAAAAATGTATTAAAACAGGCTTAATAACTTGAATAATGTCAGTGCAAACATAGGGTTCTCCTATTCTAAAATTATGTATCTTGTGATTTAAAGGTAACTTGGTGTCCAGAAGACATGGCAGTTTTCAGTGATATAACCAGAGACCGAGTCATTTTATATGAAAGCAGAATGGGAGAATTATTCTCCTCAGTGCTGATTCTAAATACTGAAGCGATTCCGTGGATAATTATAATAAATTGCCATAAGTGTGCTAGCTAATATTATCTCAAGTTAAGCAATCATGTCATGAGCATCAGATAATTTTTAAATTGTGTTTAAATGAAGACGGAACAAAGATGAAAAAAAGCAAGAATCGGTAAATGAGGAATCTCAGAACTTTTTTAAAAAAATGTAACAGATTAAAATTACTGCTTTTTAAAGCATCATAGGACCTAACCACATCAGCCACACCATCAGGGGCTCGTTCACCTGCACATCTACCAATGTGATATATGCCATCATGTGCCAGCAATGCCCCTCTGCCATGTACATTGGACAAACTGGACAGTCTATGCAAACGAATAAATGGACACAAATCGGACATCAAGAATTGTAACATTCAAAAATCAGTAGGAGAGCACTTCAATCTCCCCAATAACAGACTTAAAAGTGGCAATTCTTCAACCAAAAAACTCTTCAAAAACAGACTTCAATGAGAAATTGCAGAACTGGAATTAATTTGCAAACTTGACACCATCAAATTAGGCCTGAATAAAGACTGGGAGTGGCTGGGTCACTACAAAAAATAGTTTTCCCTCTGTACATACTTACATCTTGTCAACCGTTGAGAATGGGCCACATCTTCCATGACTGAATTGGCCTCGTTTGCAGTACAAAAAGTAATTTTCCCTCTGTTGATATTCACCCCTTCTTGTCAACTGTTGGAAATGGGCCACATCCACCCTAATTGAATTGGACTCGTTAGCACTGATCCCCCACTCAGTAGGGCAATGCCCATCTTTTCATGTTCTGTATATTTATACCTGCCTACTGTATTTTCCACTCCATGCATCTGATGAAGTGGGTTATAGCCCACAAAAGCTTATGTCCAAATAAATTTGTTAATCTCTAAGGTGCCACAAGGACTCCTCATTGTTTTTGCTTTTTTAAAGAAGTATTTTATAATTGGTTATTTTCCAGTAATTCGATATAGATTATTTTAAATAACTACCATATCTGAGTCCACTTTTATTCTTTTGAATCCCAGTAAGCCAAAACTATCTATCTATCTATGGATATATTATGGAAAATGAAAGACCATTTAAGAATATTAGCTAAACATAAATCAACATACAGTTCATTTGAATATACTACATGTTGATTGACATTCTGACATAAAACATTGAAATATAGAACTGTCACCTGATAAGAGCATTAAAAATTGGAACACACTAGGCCTTCTTGTGTGTCAAGCTAATAGATACACATCCCTATTCATGTTTTAAGACTCTGCTGCTATTATCAAGATTAAAAGAGTTACAAATTAACCTTATCATATGAGAAAGAAAACAACTGATTTGAAACTAGGCACTCTGTGGAGACAGCAGACTGCATTGATAGGGCACCCAAACCAGATGCCTGACCAAGCTGTTGGACCAGCTGAAGGAGAGATATTTGTGTGAATCCAGGTGTCACACTGAGCCCAGTGAATGTTGAAACAGGAGTCTGGGAATGGTAGCCAGTTTAGGATGTTAATACTATACAGACTAGAGCAACATTTCTCTACACATCAGCAGTCCCCTTCCTAGGGGGCTTCTCTTTTCATAGGGGTTTTTGAAAATTGGGTGCAGCAGTCCTGCCTCTTTCCTTTGGAAACTCCTCTGGGTTCTCGCTTCTAACTTCAGGGCAGATGTTGTCTCCCTTTGTTAAGGAGCCTGAAACTTAGGGAAATTATGACCAGTATGGTCAGTGCCAACTATTTTCTATTCCTTTCACTTCAGGACCCCTCCTGAGGGTCAGGTTCATTACATAGATTGTTTGGCTGCTTCACAACTTGCTGACTAGGGCTGATCAAATTACATGTTGTGAATTCTATTCTATAGAAGTTTTTATACTGTGCTTATCATCATAATATCTAAGTGCCTTCCACTAGTGCATTAAGAGATGTGACTATCATCAGTCACGTTGTTTGTTTTTTCATCCTGTCCCCACAGGGGAGAGTCATGTGCAGTAGAGTGCCTTGTTTCGGTAGAGTGAAGAGATAAAGTGGCTTCATTATTCAAACAGTCAGACATGAACTCATTCCATTACCTGCGAATGGATTTGCTAAGTAGTTTCTGGGAACACATTTCAGTCTCTGCAGTCTTTGTGACTTGTCTATGTATTAGTTATTTGTCATGTCTTTTTTTTTTTTAATATACAACAAAAGGCAAAAATTTGAAGTTGAATAGTATCAGGGAGGAAAATTAGTCTCCCTTAACGAAAGTGAGTGGCCAGAATGTCCATGTCTTGGCTGAGATTCCCTTCAATCCAGTGGACAAGAGTGTTACTGGTACTTTGCCATGCATGGAAAACCAGCACCACCAGGGAGCTCAAAACTACTTTCTTATAAGGATAAGAGGAAAAGAGTGTAACACATTAAGTAAATTCAGGAGTCCATTGCTGTGCTTGCCTCCTTGTCCACTTGATCATAGTTCCTGGACCAGGTTCCACAAGCTACTCTCTCGCCCAGAGTTGCCGCAACTATGTGCCAGCTTGGCCTGGTTTCCTCTCTGTGCTGTGACTCTGGGCAGCTTTATTACTCATGTGGTAGAAGGAGTGCCCAACTCAACATATGGAGAGCGATTTACAACATCTAGTCTTCCCTTGACACTAAAGCTATGGTACCTGAACACTGAACTCTGACATCTGCCTACAAGGAGGAGGGAAGGAAAAACTGAAGGGAATATGGGTTGATACCAATGAAACCTTTTTTCTTCTTCCTGTTTTTTCTAGGGTATTCTTGATGATGACATAGAAGAGAATGGTTTCAGAGTATCATAGAATCATAGAATATCAGGGTTGGAAGGGACCTCAGGAGGTCATCTAGTCCAACCCCCTGCTCAAAGCAGGACCAATCCCCAATTAAATCATCCCAGCCAGGGCTTTGTCAAGCCTGACCTGACAGAGTAAGCCCTTGAGGAATTCCACCATGATTTCAACAACTTCCATCCCACCATCAACCTCAGCCTGGACCAGTCCACACAAGAGATCCACTTCCTGGACACTATGGTGTTAATAAGTGATGGTCACATAAACACCACCCTATACTGGAAACCTACTGACAGCAATTCCTACCTACATGCCTCCAGCTTTCACCCGGATCACACCACACGATCCATTGTCTACAGCCAAGCTCTACGATACAACTGCATTTGCTTCAACCCCTCAGACAGAGACAAACACCTACAAGATCTCTATCAAGCATTCTTACAACTACAATACCCACCTGCTGAAGTGAAGAAACAGATTGACAGAGCCAGAAGAGTACCCAGAAGTCACCTACTACAGGACAGGCCCAACAAAGAAAATAACAGAACGCCACTAGCCATCACCTTCAGCCCCCAACTAAAACCTCTCCAACGCATCATCAAGGATCTACAACCTATCCTGAAGGACGATCCATCACTCTCATAGATCTTGGGAGACAGGCCAGTCCTTGCTTACAGACAGCCCCCCAACCTGAAGCAAATACTCACCAGCAACCACACACCACACAACAGAACCACTAACCCAGGAACCTATCCTTGCAACAAAGCCCATTGCCGACTCTGTCCACATATCTATTCAGGGGACACCATCATAGGGCCTAATCACATCAGCCACACTATCAGAGGCTCGTCCACCTGCACATCTACCAATGTGATATATGCTATCATGTGCCAGCAACGCCCCTCTGCCATGTACTTTGATCAAACTGGACAGTCTCTACATAAAAAAATAAATGGACACAAATCGGATGTCAAGAATTATAACATTCAAAAACCAGTCGGAGAACACTTCAATCTCTCTGGTCACTCAATCTCAGATCTAAAAGTGGTAATTCTTCAACAAAAAAACTTCAGAAACAGACTCCAACGAGAGACTGCTGAATTGGAATTAATTTGCAAACTGGATACAATTAACTTAGGCTTGAATAGGGACTGGGAGTGGATGGGTCATTACACAAAATAAAACTATTTCCCCATGTTTATTCCCCCGCCCCCCCCCCACTGTTCCTCAGACATTCTTGTCAACTGCTGGAAATGGCCCACCTTGATTATCACTGCAAAAGGTTTTCTCCCTCCCACCCCGCTCTCCTGCTGGTAATAGCTCATCTTAAGTGATCACTCTGGTTACAGTGTGTATGGTAACACCCATTGTTTCATGTTCTCTGTGTATATAAATCTCCCGACTGTATTTTCCACTGAATGCATCTGATGAAGTGAGCTGTAGCTCACGAAAGCTTATGCTCAAATAAATTTGTTAGTCTCTAAGGTGCCACAAGTACTCCTTTTCTTTTATAGAAGAGAATAAAACTAGTCTCAAATTATTTTTGAGAGTGAGTTAGCAAAATAAACACAGATAATACCACAGCTTTCTATATATCAGTCAGCAACCATGACTGATTTCACAGAATCATAGAAATGTAAGGTTATAATAGACCTCAGGAGGTCATCCAGTCGATCCCCCTGCACTGAGGAAGGACCCAGTATACCTAGAACATGCCTGATAGATGTTTGTCTAATCTGTACTTAAAAGCCTCCAGAGATGGGAATTCCACAACCTGTCTTGGTAACCCTCTTTTTCACTTGTCTTTTAGTTTGAAAGCTTTTCCTGACATCTAACCTAAGTCTCCCTTGCTGCTGAATAAGTCCATTACTTCTTGTCCTACGAGAACATTAATAAATTTCTCCAGAGACAGGAGGTCTTTAGATACCGTTGCACTGCAGACCTGAGGTCAGGAGCAGCCAAAGGATTCTCCCTGTTTGTACCACCAATAAATAGTTTAACGGCTGCCTAAAGTGATACAGTTTCCATTACATTTTGTTCCAAAGTCCCTCAAAACAGGTCTGTGACAGAGCAGGAGATGAAGCAGGTTCCACAGTTGGGGACAATCAGCTACAAATGTCCAAACTCCAGGCACTGAAATCTAGCAACTGATTTGAACTGATCTTAGGTGCTTTATTTAGTTTGGTTTCCAGAGAGAAGCTTGGATTGCAGTGAGGTACACAGAGGTAGAATCCAGCCTTCAATCTCTGGGACGCCTACTACAGTGAAAACAAATCCATTTTCCTAAAGCAGCGTTCCCAAACTTGTTCCACCGCTTGTGCAGGGAAAGCCCCTGGTGGGCCGGGCCGGTTTGTTTACCTGCCGCGTCCGCAGGTTCGGCCGATCACGGCTCACAGTGGCCGCGGTTCACCGCTGCAGGCCAATGGGAGCTGCTGGAAGCAGCGCGGGCCGAGGGACATACTGGCCGTTGCTTCCCGCAGCCCCCATTCGGATCGGCCGAACCTGCAGACGCGGCAGGTAAACAAACCGGCCCGGCCCGCATGGGGCTTTCCCTGAACAAGCAGCAGAACAAGTTTGGGAAACACTGTCCTAAAGGATCAGAGCTACAAACAATAGATACAGTGCCATGATGCAACTCCAAGAAAGGCAGCACAAACTTCCTTTTCTGTCTCCAAGTTCATATCACATACAATGAATGACCCCCAAGTTATGATCAATGAAAGGTATTTGCAGGACCAGCTACTTAACTGCAGAATCATTCAAACACAATTTCCCATAAATGACAGCTCATACTCAAGTATTAACCTAAAACTATTGAATTATATCTGTTTAATTCATTATAACTTCGCCATGTACTGCTCCCTGTCCCCACTTCCCCTTGTGGCCTTGCATCCATTACTGTAGGTCAACATTGTGTTGTTGTTTGTTTATTGCTTATTCACATTGCTAAACTGACACTTGGCATATAAAATGTCATTTCTGGGGTTGTCTCTTACTGAAAAATAAGGTTGTCTCCGCATTTCTTGTTTGTTTTTACCTGTCAAGCAAGATTTATTTTAAACTTGTTTTTCCTTTATTCTAAAGTCATAGAGTTTAAGGCCAGAAGGGGCTACCAGATCATCAAATCTGACCTCCTGTATATCACAGGCTACTACCACCACCCAGCACCTGCACACTACACCCAACAACTTAAATTAGACCAAGGTATCACAGCCCACAGGAAACTAGACTATTCTGTGCCACAGGGAAAGAAAAGGAGGGACCCCAGTTCTCGCGACCAGTTCTTGCGACCCCCCCGCCCTGCCCTGCCCCGCCAAATGAAGGGAAATGATTAAGTGAAATATACTCAGCTAATCCTGGCAAGTGACCTGTACCCACTCTGCAGAGAATGGTGAAAAAAAAAAAAACAAGAACAACCCAAGATCACTGCCAATCTGACCTGGGGGAAAACTTCTTCTGAACCCCACATGTGGTGAACAGTTAGACCCACAGCACATGAGCAAGAACCAGCGAGCCAAACACTTGACTGAGTGCCACATCACCACACTGTCCTGCCCCGTCCAGGGTCCCATCTCCAGTCATGGCCATCCCTTATGATTCCAAGGAAGGAGACCAAAACCAAAACCACCAGAATACGAGGGAGTGGTGGAGAAGGAATCCCTTCTTGACTCCAAACTGCTAGCGTATATTGCTTTACGTAGCTTTCATAAAAGGTTGAGATGATTGATTATTTTTCCTTTCAGTGCAGGAAAAAAGCATGAAGAAAAATGCACTCTAGGTTACTTTCCTATTGCTATACTGTATGTCTGCTGTAGAGTGACCAGACAGCAAGTGTGAAAAGTCGGGACAGGGGGTGGGAGGTAATAGGAGCCTACATAAGAAAAAGCCCCAAATATTGGGACTGTCCCTATAAAATCAGGACATCTGGTCACCCTAGGCTGCTGGAATTTGGTTGAGTTTACCCTACCCCACATACAATTAATTTTGTTTTTTGAATTTGATGTGGTCAGCACTCAATAAGAAAACAAACAAACAACCTGCTGGCATATGCAACGTTTCCAACCTCAGAAGCAAAATTTTAGAGGGGTAATATGAGGCTACATTTACCTAACTAGAAGAAAACAATTCATTGTTATAAGAACAGGAGTACTTGTGGCACCTTAGAGACTAATAAATTTATTAGAGCATAAGCTTTCGTGGGCTACAGCCCACTTCATTGGATGCATAGAATAGAACATATAGTAAGATATATCTATATACACATACAGAGAAGGTAGAAGTTGCCATATAAACCATAAGAGGCTAATTAAGTAAGATGAGCTATTATCAGCAGGTGAAAAAAACTTTTGTAGTGATAATCAAGATGGCCCATTTAGACAGTTGACAAGAAGGTGAGAGGATAGATATATTCTTGTCAACTGTCTAAATGGGCCATCTTGATTATCACTACAAAAGTTTTTTTCTCCTGCTGATAATAGCTCATCTTAATTAATTAGCCTCTTACAGTTTGTTTGGCAACTTCCACCTTCTTTGTATGTGTGTGTGTGTCTCTCTCTCTCTCTCTCTCTCTATATCTTCTTACTATATGTTCCATTCTATGCACCCGATGAAGTGGGCTGTAGCCCACGAAAGCTTATGCTCTAATAAATTTATTAGTCTCTAAGGTGCCACAAGTACTCCTGTTCTTTTTGTGGATACAGACTAACATGGGTGCTACTCTGAAACGTAAAAATTCATTGTTATATTCACCTTTGACTGCAGGGGGCAATACATAATAAGAAATGTCTAGTCTCTCTCATTTCCCTCTAACACTATCATAAAAGCTGAGAGAAAATGATGGATTTTACAATGTCAACTAGCCCACTATGTCAGTTATGCCTTCGATTGTGGATCTTTATATGTGAGCCAAGGTGCTATCTCTGTTCCTAATCTAAAACAAACTAAATACATACCCTCATTTTCCAAATGCTTCAGATTTCCCTATATGAATGTTCATGTTTTACCCTTTTATCTAAATACATCACTTTCTGTAATGCCCAGCATACGTAATTATGGACACTGTGTATATGTATATAGATTCTACATATATATAAATAAGAGAATGCTATTTGCACACTAGAGGGAGCACATAATGAAGATTGTACCATACATGCATTCCACATTAATTGTCAGAAAATCCTGCACAAGTGATGGGATGGGGGTGGGCTGCATTATGAAGACATTCTGGTCCCATACCAAGCAGTTCACTTGCCCTACAGGTATCAACAGTTCCTTTTCTAGTCAACAGGGATTCCTAAATAACCCTTACACATTTTCCAGGTTTATCCCTCTTCTCCTCTGTGTTATTCTCACAGCACACACGGAAGTTAGATAAAAACATAAAATACTCTTTCCGGAAGGTTGCCATGTAACACTACTTTATTTCCTAGAATTCAGAACCCTAACACACAAAAACCCAGAGACAGCGAAAGAAGGCTGCTCCTTAATGCAAAGAAACAACTTGTCCCTGCTTACTCTAGACTAGGTCTCTGTTGAGTTACTGATGAAACACCCAGATTGCCCACTCCCAGTAGCCTAACGGGACTAGGCAAAACTACTGAGAATTAAAAGTGATAGTTTTTAATTTTAACACAGTTTTCATTACACCACACTGTAGTTACCAGGGTGCTTTGCATCCATCTTTCCAGGGTCTGTACCTAATATAATCTGTTAGCCCCAGCCCTGGGATCAAACTCCTGTTACCTATTGGTGCAAAGATCTTCACAGCTTTCTTTTCAGAAGCTGTGCTGAATTCTGGCAAGCTTCCCTCAGCCACACTCCACCAGAAGATCAACTTCCTGTTTACTTACAAATCTCTCTCTCTGTAAACTGGAAGCTCTCTTACACAGGATGTGCCTCCTCCAGGCTGCTTTCATGTGATCCTCAGTCACTTAGGCACTGGCCAGAGTTTACAGCCTTACCCCTTACATCCCCAGCTCAAACCATGACAGGAAGCATGAGTGAAGACTTGTAGAAGTACATAAAAGATGATGATTTCTGCCATATCTAAGGCAAAATAACAGTATGAAGAGCTAAACACCCAGCTCTAGCCAATTCACTGCTCTACACGCTCCCAAGGTGGACCAAAACAAAACAAAAACTAAACAGAACCCCTTCAGTGGGAACTGGAAGGGCCACCTCCATAGAAAAAATCACTTAGACAATTTTTTGGCATATAGAAAAGGAGTACTTGTGGCAACTTAGAGACTAACCAATTTATTTGAGCATAAGCTTTCGTGAGCTACAGCTCACTTCATTGGATGCATACTGTGGAAAGTATAGAAGATCCTTTTATACACACAAAGCATGAAAAAAATGGGTGTTTACATTTACTACAAAAGGTTTTCTCTCCCCCCACCCCACTCTCCTGCTGGTAATAGCTTATCTAAAGTGATCACTCTCCTTACAATGTGTATGATAATCAATACAGACTAACACAGCTGTTACTTTGAAACCTGTCCTTTTGGCATATGTTAGCAATATTTTTTCCGCTACCGTGAGGACTGTACATTTGGACTCATGGTATTAAAGGAGTTTGGCTTTACAAGTGAAGAGATACAAAAGTCCCTACACAAATGTTTTAAAATTAAACAATGTTTCTAAGATAGTGGTTTGGTTTATTTTCTCTTCTTCCTGTAAGATACATGGCATACATACATTTTCAAAATCCATGAGAGTATGGCATGGGGTTAATTGGCATTAATTCACCACTCACAGTTGTACCACTCAGGAATAATGCAGGCCTCCCAAATAATGCTAATGAAACCTCTATGCAAACACTCCACTCACACGTTCTCTCTCATGTGTGACTATTTAGAATCACACATTTATTAAATAGATAATCAATTTCCTGAACGCTCCCATTGATTTCAACTGGAGCTGCAAGTGCTAGGCATCCTGAAAATCAAGCACATTAATCTTTGTTAAACGCATATGTATGTATATTACTAATACACACACACACACACACACACATAGATAGCCACATGTCTGACAAATACCCACAATGTAGTTTGAAAAGTGCCTTATGTTAAACAAAATAGATTGTTGTATAGAAGCATTTTGTATTGAAATATCATTTGACACACGTTAGCACAGAGTTCCTGTCAGAAAGCTGAGTTATTATATTCCTAACTTTGCTCTTCCGCATGACCCAGGCAGAACCCCAAAAAGTGAATCGTCCTAGATCTTTCTCTTAAGTCCTGATGCATGTAGCCAGGAAGAGTTTCTCTTTAATGTTTGTGCCTGACAAATGTATGAATATTAATAGGCGAAAAGAGAAAATGAAATTCAGCGCAAGTTTCCTTTATTGGTTTTGATTGTCCCATTTGCAAGTACAAAATGCAAATATGTAACTATTATAAACAACGGCGAGTTAAAAGTCTATTACTGAATTGTAGTAGGGAAAAAGTTATGTGCTAAGTCCAGGAACTGAAACATCAGAAGTGACTTCACTTCCCACTCATGGTGTCCTCTAGCACAGGGAGATTGTGTTGCTAAATTCACAGGGTTGAGAAGAGTTGTGCATAGGTTTCCAAAGAATATATTTTGATTTAGATTGTACTATTCCTCAAAGGCTACTTTGTGTCATGTAGGATCAGATTCCACTGGGTAACATGGGTGGCAACATTTCTCTGTAGAGTTTCTAATGCCAGGATGTGCTTCAGAAAATCATTTACATAATTTCTCATCTGCCTTTGTGAGGAAGCTGCTCTTTCCTCAGGAGAACAAAAATATATTCTTAAGTAGTCATAGCAATCACTGCATTTGTGTAACTATAAATCCCTATGCCCCAGTTGTATTTGATATGATGGGTTACGAAACTCTACACATGTGAGCAAGGTGTCCCAAAAACCTACTCTGTTGCCAAATATTTTCAAAGTGCTGAATTCTGAACTTTAAAATAAAGAAACTTTATTTCAAGAGGGCTTTTCAAAACATCCATTAAGGCCTTTTATTTTTTTCATTCTGGTTCTCATTTCTCTTGAGTCACTACAGTCCACTCTTACGGTGTTTTCCCCCCCTTTAAATTCTAAGATTCTTTGGAAATAAAAAATGGTCTTGTGGCATGTTTATGATAGGCACTTACATAGTTTACATGAAAATGGAGGAAGAATCACCTAGTGGTTGTAACCAGATTGGTAATTGGGAGACCTGGCTCTGAAACATATGTCCTGTGGGAAAGTCATCTAATTACCACTGCTCCCCATCTGTAAAATTGGAAGAATAATTCCCTATATCACAGGGTGTTGTGAGAATATTCTTAAAGATGCAGAAGTGCTCACAAACTATGGTGATAACGGTCATCTAAGTAACTAGATAGATAGGAAATTAAATTACAATTAGCCAGGTCAAAAAATAACCCATTTGTTTCATACTATACAGTCATATCAATTGGAAGACTATTTGGGGTTGTATTTGAAATTTGATTATCCTCTCATAAGTGTGAAACAGAAACCACTGAGGATAATTGATTTTCACCAACCCAAAACCAGAGAAAGTAAGAGGAGAATCAAGTCCTGTGTGTTTCACAAGGTATGTAACTGAATCCTTTTAAAATGCCAATGATTACTCAAGGATCAGGATTCTCTTCAACTCTTTATATGTTATGCAGCTCAGGAAATGGTTGGTTTTTTTAGGTATCATGTTTTAAACCTGTATAGATTAAACAATGGGGGTGAGGTTATATCTTTTATTGGACCCATTTCTGTTGTTGAGAGTTGGTCTAATACAAGATATTACATCACCTAGCTTGTCTCTCTAATATCCTGGGACCGACACAGCTACGACAATAATACTTCTCAGCTGAAGAATCACAAAGCTTTATGATCAATAATTAAATCAGACCCTCAGATCTCTTGGGATATAGCTAAGGGATATCTATAGCTATAGATTTCATTTTGCCATCACTGAAGTACAGCTACCTTCTGGAGGCACACGGCCGCTATTTTGCAACACGCAGCAACACTTCAAAACAGTTTAGGATAGGAAGTTAAGGAGTACCATATGAAATTTAAATGGCAAAGGACCATTTAAATTTAGGAAGGCAGAATTTAGTAACATGGAATTGCACATTATTGTTCCCTCACTTACAGAAAGTGTCAGACAGTCCTTAATGATCGCAGATAGTCCAATCACATGACAAATGTCACCTACTGCAGTATATTCATCTCTAGCATCACATTAGAGTACTGGTTCATTCCTAATACTAAAGGCAAAATGCGACCTACTGAATCAGCAACACCACTTCCCACAGAAAAAGCGAAGTGTTCCTTGGGGGGGACTCCCATCTAAATACAGCTAACAGCCGACCCTTTAAAATCTGAAGGGGTCACAGCATTAGCTGGGATAGCTGCTGGCAGCTTATCGTGGTTCCTCCTTTGAACATTCAGATGGGTAAGACTGAAGACACTTGTAATCAGCAAGACTGGAGAAAGGAAGTCACACCATTATCGTTCTACTTCAGATCCAGTCTGCCATGGATTGGACTGAGGTGGTTGTCCTGGTGAAAGAGTAGCATTGAAACTAAGCCATAGCAGAGACAACAGCTGCAGTTTGTGGCCTCAGTCCAGCATTTAACATTTAACAAGTTGGCTTCAACGGGGCTACTCACCTGCTTAAAGTTAATTTTAAGCATATGCCTAAGTACATTGCTGGATCAGAGCCTATACTACTGTACACAGCATATTTGAGGAACTGCAAGATATTCATTAAACTTTCTCTGTTCTTTAAGCCTGTTGCTTCCCATATTCTGTCAACAAGCCTCTACTATCTGTTTTTCCCTTTCTTAATAGACCAGGACTAAGGTTATGATACTGACCAAAGTGTTGGAAACATCAAAATATATATGTTTTAATCTAGATCCTTCTGATTAAAGCATAAAAATACATGTTGCACTCCATATGCTTTATGGAAATATACTTATGAATATGACATAACTGGAATATGCTTTATGCTTTATACCCCTTGTATGGTGTCATTAGAAAGCTTGTAATCTACTAAGTGTGTTCATCCTATTTGTTTGCATGTATTATTTCTATATCTGGAGTTAGGAGAATAAGATATAAACTTGTATCACTGATGTAAACATATTAAGTGGCGGCCGTTAAGGGTGCTCCAGAAATGATCAGTTGTAAATGGCCTTAGTTACTTGAATGGAGACTAGGGGTCTTACAATGACATGTGACCATGTCACATGATATCGGAATCTATCTTAATCCTTCCACTTTTCCCTTGTGGGGACAAGCACAAACAAAAGATTCCTGCCTTGTGCCAAAGCTATAAAAGGGGGTGGAGCAGGACAAAGGGGGCGGCCAGTCATGAGAAAGCCCCTGCTTACCATCTGAGATGTCTGCTGGAACTAACAAGGACTGTACTGGGGAAAGGATTGGGCCCAGGCAAGGAAGGAGTCTAGCCTGTGAAAGAAGCTTATTGGAACATCTCTGAGGGTGAGATATTACCTGTAATCAGTTTCTTAATGTATTAGGCTTAGACTTGCATGTTTATTTATTTATTTTTCTTGGTGACGTACTTTGTTCTGTCTGTTATTACTTGAAACCATTTAAATCCTACTTTTTATACTTAATAAAATCACTTTTGTTTATTACTATACCCAAAGTGTTTAATACCGAGGGGAGCAAACAGCTGTGCATATCTCTCTATCAGTGCTATGGGGGTGGACAATTTATGAATTTACCCTGTATAAGCTTTATACATAGTAAAACGTATTTATTTGTGGTTTGGATCCCACTGGGAACTGGGTGTCTGGGTGCTGGAGAGTTAACCTGCTGAGGTGTTTTTGGTTAAAGTCTGCAGGTTTGGGGGCGTGGCCCAGACCTTGAGCCTGTGTTGCAAGCAGGCTAGTGTGTCTGGCTCAACAAGGCAGGGTTCTGGAGTCCCAAACTGGCAGGGAAAATGGGCTCAGAGGTAATTTCAGCACATCAGGTGACTGTCCCAAGGTAGTCTCTGTGACCCGTCACATCACCAAAACAAAACACGCAGGAAAATAAACTTTGTTCTGTTCCACTAAAATTATTCAGTATTAGCTAATCAAATCTGGGTATGATTTGTTATTCTAAAATTAACAAACCAAAGGGACTCAGCCCATTCCATTTTGGACACATCACATCAATCATTTAGATTTCAGATCAATGGCATGCTTTCATTAGTTTAGGTTTGAGGTTTTTGGTGGGCAACATTCCATTTCCTTTGAAAAACAACACCACAAAGTTCCTAATTCGAGAGTACACTAAAGTCTTGGGGAAAAAAAGACATCCTAAGGAATGGAGATCAAGAAGCAAAGACAGTACAGAAGGACTACTACATGGAGGAGAGTGACAGTAAGAAAGAAATTAACTTCTAAATACAACCTACTGGGAAGAGTTGAGACACTTTAAATCCTAATATAATGACAACCTAAAGGTCTTTGGATCTGGGATTACAGTTTGGTTAATTACACAGGCAAGTGTAGCCAGACAAATATAAATGTAGGGTTAAATGTCTTTAAATTTCAGGTGTGATCAGATCCAGGGTTTGTTTCAGGACTATATCTACCTAGAAAGAAAGATATATGCCCAGATATATTCCCAAACAAAGGCATAGTAAGAAATGTAGTCCTAAAGGCCTAGAGCCAGGGTCATTGATTTAATTTTAGGACACCACTCTGAGAAGTCTGCAGTCAGACAAGGGAGTGGGGCACAAAGGTAAAGGACCAGATGTTCAAGGAAAAAAATCACCATAAGGATAAACCCAAACTCTGGTCTTTCTATTCAGGTTATTATAACTAGCCGTATTTAAGTTGTTCTTGTTCCAGTCTTGGAACATTTTCTTCAGTTGTATTTATAAAAATAACTGTGTGCTAGTTTCTGATGAGGGTGGGTTTTTTTTCTATTCCTTTTTTTCCCCCTGCATGTGCTGCAATGACAACTTTCTAAAAAACCATTTATTCCATATAATAAGTGTAACCCCAGAAATGTGTATGGATCTTAGCCCTGACAAAATAGAAAAAAAAAAATCAAGTGATGTGCTGTTAGGTTAAGAAAATTGGCACACTTTACATGCTGTACCATGTTGAACCCAGGGCCCAGGTTGCCCATTGTTTGTTTTTCTCAATTTCCCCTCTAGACCGCAATGCTGTTGTAAGGCATCAGGTATTTGCTTCTAATAGTGTTCCAGCTTTATGAAATCAAGGGATTACAGTGTGTCTAGATTAACTGTGTCAGCCTGCCCTTCTCTGTGCAACAAGTATATTGTCAGGGGTATAGAGAAGTACAAACCATTTAACCTAGAGGTGAGATGAAGCAGTAAAAGACACATGTAGCTCTGGGATAACCTTCATAACATCTTCCTGAAATGTGAATGAGATGGAAAATGAAGAAGCACTAACCATAGACATTTTGAGACCTTGACCAACTGCAAAGAGGCACAGGGAGGCATCAGACTGAACTGTGTCTAAAAAAACCCTTGAATTGGATCAGAGAAATACATGTCCACAGCAAAATTTTAATAGTCAATCATAAAATGAATCTCTCTAGTTATGATGTGCCTTGTGGTGATAAACTCACATGCCCTTGATGGTCTTTCACTGAAATGTATGTGTTCTCATTTCCATCAACTCTATTTAACATGACACCAAAGTCAAAGTTTTAATCAGCGCAGTTGGAACTAGAACTGGACTTTTTCCAGAAAATAGGAGGGTTAGGAGAAATCACGACAACTTGTTTATATTTTTTCATCTACAATTATGTTTAAAATGAATTTCCTGACCAGCTCCAGTTGGCACATGTGTGCAGAAGATTTTCTACCAGGACAGTCACATTATCAACAGCAATTTTGGGGGCAAAGTTGTGGCACTGGCAATTCAAATCCCATTTCACAGCAGTAGCATGGGGAGTACTCCCTTCTGCAGTACTCCCTGGATATCATCTCTTCCTGGCACCATGGTTTCCTATGCAGCTATATAACTGTATTCTTTCCAACTCCGCCACCAGATACATTAGAAATCTAACAGGGATCATGGAGGGGTTAGTACGGCTTGACAGCATTACATCTATGATGGTTTTCCTATTGGAATTCTGCTGTTTTGGGAAGGAAACATGCCAGACACAGAAGAGCACTTCCCCACACATATGCAACCCCACACCCAATCCGCAAATCCTTAAAAGCCAACTATGCCTGAGGACTGCCCTGGCCTAGCCAGCATGTCTTGCCCAGCTGTGTTCAGGAAATCTGCAGACTGTTGTTTCTGTAGAAAGAATGTGTATGTGCAACTTTATTAACATGCCTCCAACTATGTGGCACAAACACAATAATTTGCATGCTGGCCTGTCACTATGGAACATAATCTGTGTGCTGAAAGTGCCTTTCAGTAATATATATTTGAGCCCTCCCAGATACCGGCAAAAGACTATTCATTTCACTGGGTTTCTTAACAATTTCTGAAATTTCTAATTACACCAGCAAGAATAATTTCATCAAGCCACTTTATAGTGGCTGTTTGGGTACTACTTGCAGCTGCAGACAGTTAAAGCTATCAATACAACTGTTAAAAGAAAGAAAGTAACAATACAATAAAGTTATAAAGCCATAGACCCCACCTGGAGTGAATAAAATACACCACTTAGTTAATGAAAGAGAGAAAAAGAAATCCAAATTTGTTTCATACAATATCTTCCCTGCTAAATGGCAAAGAGACACAGAGCATTCTGATCACACATTATTTTTTCATGAACTGTTCCTCAGAGCTCCTGGTCTTTATCAATCAATAGCATCTAAATTACAAAAGGTTACAAAACAAAGAAACATATCAATAAATAATGACATGGAAATTATGGTTCCCATCATTTAAAAATGAATAAAAACACCACAATTCTGAAGTGGTAGAGATTTAATAAAATAAGTTCCAAACTCCCAAAGAGTATTTCCACAGTTACTTTATCATCTAAGTACTTGTTCAAAGTTTACAGAAATAGAGTACCAAGTTCTGCTCTCAGTTGCAACTGTGTACCTGTTAGCCAAGATTTTCAAAACTAACTATTTGAGGCATCTAACTTGAGGCCTGATTTACAAAGGGAGGGTGCTCCACACCTTCTGAAACATCAAGCCTCTTCAAGTTGTCTCCATTTGGGCATCCAAGATCACCCAATCACTCATGAAAACCTTAGCCACTGAAGTCAAAAGGGTTTATGGGAATAACTGAAGGCAGAACTGAATCAAACTTATCTAAAAGTGCACAAACAGAAGAATTCCCATGAGAGCTCTACACAGTATTTCATTCTCCATACACACTCTGGAAATCTGATGTATGATTTCTTGGGTTTGAAAACTCATCCGGTATACAGTCTGTTCAATACAAAGAGAAACCATACATTTTAAGAACCAATAAAAATATTTTTTTTAATTAGCACAACAGTATAATGTGTCTGGCAGTAAGAAAAATATATATGTTTCCAGTCCAAGCACCATGTTTCTGGAATCAAAAATTACCTTATTATATTACCTTATTCCAGAGGTAATTGGTTCCTAACAAACATGATTTGATAAAAGTCCTTCTTTGTCATCTTCCCCCCGACCCCTACATAGTAATTAGTTGTGAATATAAAAATATGATCCAATAAACCTCTCTACTATCTGCTGGGAAGAGGCATCAACACATAAACCAAATATAAATGACCTAAATATCCATTCACTACACCAACAATATCAGTTTTGGGGGTCCTTTGTATTGCAAGTAGGGTCCCATTTGCCATTAGAAGCAACAGGCACTTTCCTGCTAGTTCTAAGTGAAGGAGCTAAACTAAAACCAACCGATACATTGAAGGTAACTCAGCAGAAGTCTGCTCTGGGGCACTGTCAAACATATTACTGCCCAATCCACTTTCCTTCAAGGAGAGGGGATTTTTCCTCTGTTCATTGTGTTTATTGATTGTACAATTGATCTTCCTACATCCTATTCATCCTCTGGGCCAGATTCTCAGCTCATGTAAAGCTTGTGAGAGAAATCACAAGGAGGCTTCCCCAAGCAGATTATCTGAATGTTAAAAAATGTCAAAGTTAGAGAAAACCTCCAAGGACATGCCAATTCTTCTTTACTTTAATTTACTTCTTCAAACTGCTATTGATATGATGGGCAGGCGTGTGGCAGATTGCTGCATGCCATCCAAGAGTGGGCTGCAGTTCAGTGAGGGGTAAAGCAATCCCTTCACAAGAAAAAACACCCTCCACTTGCAGAGAGATAGACTAGATGACCTAACAGGTCATTCCTATTTCTACCACCTAGAGCTCTCCTACAGAATTTGTAAATCAGTGTGAAATCCTTGTGGGGGGAAGACAATATAAATGCAAGTTTTATAAATTATACAAAATTCTGCAATATACTCATTAGTATTTACCTAGTACCATGGCCCATTAACAGATCTGTTCAAGTATTTGTCATGGTTTTTCAATGAAATGGCAAGCCCAAGGAAGACAGAACTCCTTGTTCTCCTAAAAGTTAAGTGATCAGTCTTTTAACTCAAGCTGCAGAGGCCTCTGGTTTGAGTTGAAGATCCTAAATTCTATTACTCATACTCTTTCATATATTCCAAGGCTGGAAGGGACCTTTGTGATAATCTGTCCTCCTGTATAACATAGGCCAGAGAACTGCCCCAAAATAATTCCCAGACCACATTTTTTAGAAAAAACAAACAAACATCCAATCTTGATTTAAAAATTGATAGGATAGAGAATCCACCATGACCCTTGGTAAATTGTTCCAATAGCTAATTACCCTCACTGTTAAAAATTTACACCTTATTTCCCATCTGAATTTGTCTACATTCAACTTTCAGACACTGGATCATGTTATACCTTTCTCTGTTAAATTGAAGAGCCTACTAAACATGTCAATATTTACAGACTGTAATCAAATCACCCCTTAACCCTCTCTTTGTTAAGCTAATTTTTGAGTCTCTCAAAGTAAACATGTTTTCAAAATCCTTTAATTATTCTCATGGGTCTTTTCGGAAACCAATTTAACAACATCCTTCTTGAATTATGGGCACTGTGATGGGTGCACTTGCCCCACACTGGTATTGTGAGGGTTAACTCCACTCTCTGGGCCAGAGGCCATGCCCCCGCAGCCCTGATGGGCATGCTCCAGCTGGAGACTGGGTATAAAAGGGAACAGCTCAGCTCAGTCCAGTCAGGGCTGGCTGCTGAAGAGATGGGACACATGCTGTGAGCTCCAGCCCAGGAACCGCAGAAGCTCCAGACGACAGGAGCCAGGGACGCTAAGACTCCGGAGAATGCCCAAGGCGTGCTGGAGCTTTTGGGAGCTTCCCTGACCAAGGAGCCCAGAGCCCACAGAGGCGACGGGACCCTGGCATCAGGAATCTGGTAGGAAGTGCTGAGGGAGGTCAGCGTATTTTGGGCGGATCCCCTGCTGACCCGGTGGTGGGCATACTTACCACTAGGCCACGCAGCCCCATCGATGTGGACTGATACTGACTCTGGCTACTAGGCCATGCAGCCCTGAGAAAGGGCGGCCCTACTGAATCTGACTGTTAGGCCATACAGCCCTTCTGAACTAGGAGGTCTAACTCCGTCTGCTAGGACTTACAGCCCTACTGAAGCAGTTGGACTGATTTTGGCCATTGGGCCACGCAGCCCTGAGAGAGGGGGCAGCCTGACTGACTCTTACTGAGCTAGGCAGCCACCCTGAATCTGACTGTTGAACCACATGGCCCCGAGAGAGGGTGACCCTATTGATTCTGTTCACTGGGCCATGCAGCCCTGGGAGAGGGTGGCCTTAATGACTCTTGCCACCAGGCCATACTTCCTTACTGAGCCAGACAGCCACACTGACTCTGACCACTCGGTGATACACCAGCTGAACCAGAAAGCCATTTTGATTCGGGCCATTTGGCTCCACGGGAAGGGGCCATCACCCTGACTGACCATTGGGCCATACAACGAGAGAGAGAGTGACCATATTGACTTTTACTATTGGTACCCATCACCCCATGACAAAGGGTGGTCATAAGAATGTGATTGTGGGGAGGTTATTACCCTACCCCACCCCAAAGAGGGGGCGGGGTGCACTTGCCCTACGACAGGCACCATAACTGTACACCATATCCTAGCAGAAGTCACACCCCAGTGCCAAATACAGGAGATTAAAAAAAAACAACAATCCACTCCTACTTGAAATTCCTCTGTTTATACATCCCAGGGTCACATTTGCTCATTTGGTCACAGTGTCCCATCGAGAGTTCATGTTCAGCTCATTATCCATGATGACCCTCAAATCCTTTTCAGAATTGCTGCTTCTCAGGAGAGAGTCCCCCATTCTGTACCTACAACCTTCTTTGTTCCTTGTTCCACCATGTATACATTTACATTTAACCATATTAAAACACATATTGTCTGCTTGTGCCCAATGAACAAGAGATCCAGATCCCTTTGAATCACTGACCTGTCCCCTTCATTATTTACCACTTCCCCAATTTTTGTTATCTGCAAACTTGATCAGTGATGATTTCACGTTCTCTTCAAGTCATTGATAAAAATGTTAAACAGCATAAGGCCAAAAACCAAACCCCGAAGGACCCAACTGGAAGCACACCCAAAGACAATTCTCTATTTACAATTACATTTTCAGACCCAGTTTTTAGTTCATTTAATGGGTGCCATGTTAATTTTGTACTATTCTAGGTTTTTTAATCAAAATGTCGTGCAGTACCAAGTCAAACGCCTTACAGAATTCTAAGTATATTACATCAACACTATTACCTTTAGCAACCAAATTTGTAATCTCATTTTTAAAAAAAATGTTGGGTAGGTCTCACTGAAAGCGGCTTTTTCCAGTTGCCCTGTGGATACTGTGCTGCAGTCTGAAGGGACATTAACGGCATTGTGTGTCCTATCAGCAGCAATGGGACTTGATAAGTTACAACTTCATTGGCAAAAGTGTAAAATATTTCGCTTTATTATATTTTACATATACATATCTAACTGTAGTCATTAATTCTATCTTGATAGAACAGTGATAGGAGAAATGGATCTCTCTTCATTTTAACCCCGTATCAAGGTTATAGTCTACGTGTTCTGACACAGTTTAACCGGTCATCCACAGTCCTTCAAGGCATGGAGAACAATGACTCAGAGGTGTGTGTCCGCGACTTCTGGATTGGGTGATGCAATTTACACACCACCCTTTGCTCAGAGCTGTGGGTGCAGTTTTCAAAAGCACGTGTGACTTCTGAAAATTGGAACTGAGAGCCTAAGTCACCAAAGGTCAGATTTTTAAAAAGTTATTTAGATGCCTAGCAGGGTTTTCAAAAGCACCTGAAGTCTCCGTCTAGCCGAAGTGGCAGCACAAGTCACCTCCATAATTCCACAAAGGCCTTTGGGAAATGTAGGGATTACACCACTAAACATCTAGTGAAATGATTACAATAGCGCCATTATTGACAAAAAGAAAAGGAGGACTTGTGGCACCTTAGAGACTAACAAATGTATTTGAGCATAAGCTTTGGAGAGCTACAGCTCACTTCATCGGATGCATTCAGTTGAAAATACAGTGGGGAGATTTTATATACACAGAGAACATGAAATCTCCCCACTGTATTTTCCACTGCATGCATCCGATGAAGTGAGCTGTAGCTCACGAAAGCTTATGCTCAAAAACATTTGTTAGTCTCCACGGTGCCACAAGTCCTCCTTTTCTTTTTGCAGATACAGACTAACACAGCTGCTACTCTGGCACTATTGTCGTGTATTCTCCAAAGTGAGGGGTTTATTTACATTCACTAATGTGCTTTGTGGGTTCCCAACATTATAGTTCTATTCAGACTGTTTAGGTCTCCTTGAAAGGATAATGTGTTCAGGAAGGCAAAGTGCTGTTTTTTGTGTTTTCTGTTTTGCTCTATGGCTTTTTCATCCTTCCTGACAGAGATAGAAAAGTGCGGAAAATATATTTTTGGCTTCACCTGTAGAAACATTTTACTCTTGGCAGATATTCCCAACAGCAGGTTTATCAGCTTTGGTGATACTTTTAGATTTTACCTATATATTTACAAACATATTAAAGTGAAAGATTCTCATTGACTTCAATGATTTTTCATTGGCTCCTGTATCATCTCATACCTTCCTTCACAGTCCCTGTACCAGTACTTTGCCATCTTAGCTGAATATGAATTCTACTCGGAGAAAACCATTAGTGTCTTCCCTTCTAAGAGTCTGCGAGTTGAGCCTATTTCTATTAAGAAGCAAGTATTCTGTACCTCTGGCAACAATGAATTCTCAAAGTTCAGATTTAATGCAATGATTTTCCACTTATAATTAGTTGGATGCTATTAGTTTCTGTCTTAGCTGCTGTTTTTCATTATTTCCTTGGCTTTAACTCTCTCACATTATCTGGGATTTCATTTTCTAATCCAGTTTTTCTAATCCCACACTATACTATGGATTTTGATGGATTCAGGTAAAACCAATCAATGATTATCTTATTTTATGTTAATTAGCTGTGCCAATGTTTTCTCAAGCACCAGTTCTTTAATGTTCGAGTGATCAACTTTCTGAATAAAGAAAAGGAGTACTTGTGGCACCTTAGAGACTAACCAATTTATTTGAGCATAAGCTTTCGAATGTCTTCTGCAGTTTCCACAGTATGCATCCGATGAAGTGAGCTGTAGCTCACGAAAGCTTATGCTCAAATAAATTGATTCGTCTCTAAGGTGCCACAAGTCCTCCTTTTCTTTTTGCGAATACAGACTAACATGGCTGTTACTCTGAAAACTTTCTGAATGTTATTCTTCCAAAGTTGTTTTTATCCCTTGTGGGAGACATGTGCCTAAGACTCTATTTTTAAAAAACAAACAAACCTCATTCTGTGTGAAGCATCTCTGCCATGTGTATCTCATATGAGTTTCTGATTTCCTTTACAATAGACTGATGGACATAATACAAGCTCCTTTTATAGCGCAGTTTTCAGCAGTAGATCTCAAAGTGCTTTACCAAGGAGATCGGTATTATCCCCAAATGTAAAATTTGGGAAACAGATGTAGAGAGTGGAAGTTATGATTTGTTAGTTATATCAGAGTTATACCTAGAGGCCCTAAGTCAGATCAAGGCCTCAGTGTGCCAGGCTTGTACATACATGCAGTAAAGGTACATCTACTAGCACGTAGAGTGCAGACAAAGCACACCCAGCTAGTGTGGGTAAAAATAGCAGTGTCGATGGTAATGCACAGCTTAGGCAAATGACCTGAGCCCTCTGTACCTGAATCCCCAGGATATATATCTGACACAGTCTTTATACACACCCATGCAGTGGCTGCCACATCGACACTGCTGTGTTTCACAGGGTAACGTCCCACTGCCTCGCCATCACGAGATCCTTTCCCCGCTGCAAGAGCCTTTCACTGTGGCACCCAGCTACGTATAGTGCCTGTACTCTACATGCAGCCGTAAACATAGACATATCCTATGAGACAGCCAGGCACAAAGTGCTTAGGATCTAAGTAGGTAAGACAAGGGGTGGGAGAAAGGAAGTACTAAATATCCCCATTTTACAGATGGAACTGAGGACACAAAGATTAAATGACATGTACAAGGTCTCACAAGGGACTCTGTGGCAGAGTCAGGAGCTGCAGACTACTCTTCTGACTCCTTGTCCAGTGCTTTAGCCCCAGGAACATCCTTCCCCTCAATAGAATGCTTGGCTTTATTTATAATTTAAAAATTAAAGAAAGACTCAAAGCCATCTGGCTTTGCACACACTGGGCCTATATTCCTATTTCCCTCATCCTCCCCCATTCCCTTCCCACCTTTCCTTCCAGTTTACTGCCACTTGCAGCGTCTTGTCGTGCAAGCTCTTTTGGACAGGGATCATCTTCCCGTGTGTTTACACAACGGAGACCAATCCTGGTTGGTGTTACTGTGATACAAATGATAAATACTATTACCAGACCATCCTATTCCTTTGTCTGGCTGTAGCAACAAGACAATAGCTTGCTGTGGATCAAACCAAAGTACAGAATAAGTTGCATCCATGCAGTCTTTGAAGTGTCAATCCTCCATGTTCTTTAGTAGCTAAACCTGGAGAAAAATCTACTAAACAAGCCATTTCAAAGCTAATGGACAGCATGTCTCAGCTGTCACCATTGACACAAAGTTATCTCTCACGTCGGGTAGCATATACTGCCCAGTGGTAAGCTCACAGGACTGGGGGTTTTGATTTTCCACAGGGTAAGAACAAATATAACCTTTCAGCATGGATAACTTGCAAAAGGCCAGTGGGCCTCTCACATAGTGGTGAAAGAACAGGTAAAGGACTATTTAGAAAAGCTGGACATGCACACATCCATGGGGCTGGATCTAATGTATCTGAGGGTGCTAAAAGAGTTGGCTGATGCGATGGCAGAGCCATTGGCCGTTATCTCTGAAAACTTGTGGTGATCGGGGGAGGTCCCAGATGATTAGGAAAAAGCAAATATAGTGCCCATCTTCAAAAAAGGGAAGGAGGCGTATCCAGGGAACTACAGACCGGTCGGCTTCACCTCAATCCCTGGAAAAATCATGGAGCAGGTCCTCAAGGAATCCATTTTGAAGCACTTGGAGGAGAGGAAGGTGATCAGGAACAGTCAACATGGATTCACCAAGGGCAAATCATGCCTGATCAACCTGATTGCCTTCTATGATGAGATAACTGGCTCTGTGGATATGGGGAAAGTGGTAGACGTGATATATTTTGACTTTAGCAAAGCTTTTGATATGGTCTCCCACAATGGATGGATTAGATGGACGGACTATAAGGTGAACAGAAAGCTGGCTAAATCGTTGGGCTCAACTGATAGTGATCAACAGCTCGATGTCTAATTGGCAGCCAGTATCAAGCGGAGTGCCCCAGGGGTTGGTCCTGGGGCTAGTTTTGTTCAACATCGTTATTAATAATCTGCATGATGGGATGGATTGCAAATTCGCAGATAACACTAAACTGCGGGGAGAGATAGATATGCTGGAGGGTAGGGATAAGGTCCAGAATGACCTAGACAAATTGGAGGACTGGGCCAAAAGAAATCTGATGAGGTTCAACAAGGACAAGTGCAGAGACCTGCACTTAGGACGGAAGAATCCCATGCACTGCTACAGGCTGGGGACTGACTGGCTAAGTGGCAGTTCAGCAGAAAAGGACCTGGGGATTACAGTGGACGAGAAGCTGGATATGAGTCAGCAGTGTGCCCTTGTTGCCAAGAAGGCTAACAGCATATTGGGCTGCATTAGTAGAAACATTTCCAGCAGATCGAGGGAAGTGATTATTTCCCTCTATTTGGCACTGTGAGGCCACATCTGGAGTAATGCATCCAGTTTTGGGCCCCCCACTACAGAAAGGGTGTGGAAAAATTGGAGAGAGTCCAGCGGAGGGCAACAAAAATTATTAGGAGGCCGGGGCACATTACTTATGAGAGGCTGAGGGAACTGGGCTTATTTAGTCTGCAGAAGAGAAGAGTGAGGGGGGATTTGATAGCAGCCTTCAACTACCTGAAGGGGGGTTCCAAAGAGGATGGAGCTAGGCTGTTCTCAGTGATGGCAGATGACCGAACAAGGAGCAATGGCCTCAAGTTGCAGTGGGGGAGGTCTAGGTTGGATATTCGGAAAAAAACTATTTCACTAAGATGGTGGTGAAGCACTGGAATGGGTTACCTAGGGAGGCAGTGGAACCTCCATCCTTAGAGGTTTTTAAGGCTCGGCTTGACAAAGCCCTGGCTGGGATGATTTATTTGGGGTTGGTCCTGCTTTGAGCAGGGGGTTGGACTAGATGATCTCCTGTGGTCTCTTCCAACCCTGATATTCTATGATATCCAGGCCACAGAAAACAACACCCCCTTATAATTGTTTAGAATAGGCAGCACATTGGGGGTCAGGAGTTCTTGGTTTTTTTCCCCCCAAATGCTGCCATTTTTGTGCAGTGTTGGTCAATCATGTTACCTCTCGTTAATTTCTGCTTCCATCTTTAAAAAATAGGAATATTAATTTTCACTGATCTCACATGGATGTCATGAGGCTTAATTCCTTAATGCATATTCATCACTGAGATTTCCGATGAAACTCCCCATAGACATGCAAATGATCATTGCCCTCTGATGGGCTTTTGGTTACCATCCAAAATCACCAGCAGCAATGATTTTGCCTGTGGAGTTGCTGGGGTCTGGCCACTTTGAAAATGAATGAGAAAATATAATCCAAATGAATTGACATTGACCTCAAATTATGCCCAACTCACAGCAATTACATTAACAGCACAGTGCTTCTGTCTTCCTGAAGAGGGATCCACACAAAGGCATATCCTGCAGCTCCCTGACTGCATGTTCCAGGAGGAAGCAACAGATCCAACAACTTAATGACTTTAAGGATGGGCTCAGGAAAAAAAAAAAATCACCAAACCACCGGACAGCTACAGCAAAGTACTGAGGGACATTTTGAATGTGTCCTTAATTAGGGACTGATTCTGAACTTCACAGGAGTTGAGGGAGTTTAGCATCTTACTAAATTTCCATTCTCTTCAGCTGGATTTGTATCAGACCCATCACAACATTTCGGGTCACAGTCCCTCTTAAAACAGGAGGCATTTATTAACTAAACCGAGTGAACCATCTTCCACACAGCTTGAATTCCAGCTGTCTCATTGTTTAACCGAGACCATATGCACCCTGGAACTCTGACACACAAAGAAATCTACTGGCTGGACCATATATTTCAAACAAACATACAATTAGAAGGCCCTTAATTAGAACATGTGCCCCAGAAAATACAGATAAATACGCAGTAACAAACTGACTACCATTTTTTCATGGTGAGTAATTTCCCCTTGAAGGCAACCGATAATACAGCTATTTTAGCTGCAGTTTTCTGGAGTAGTACTGGCTAGCGATAATTTTTTACAAACAGGATATTACCAGGGGAAGCATCCTACACATTAGTGTAGTGGCTCTCAACTAGGGGTAAACATACCCCTGTGGGTACGCAGAGGTCTTCCAGGAGGTACATCAGCACATCTAGATATTTGCCTAGTTTTACAACAAGCTACATAAAAAGCACTAGCAAAGTGAGTAAAAACTAAAATTGCATGCAGTGACTTTTTTATGACTGCTCTATAGACTATACACAGAAATTTAAGTACTATTTATATTCCAATTGATTTATTTTATCATATGGTAAAAAATGCAAAAGTCAACAATTTTCTGTAATAGTGCGCTGTGACACTTGTATTTTTTTTGTCTGATTTTGAAAGCAAGTAATTTTTAAGTGAGGTGAACCTTGGGGATAGACAAGACAAACCAGATTCCTGAAAGGGGTACAGTAGTCTGGAAAGGTTGAGAACCACTGCATTAGAGGACATAGACAAAACTGGGGTCAGATTTTCAGAAGCACTCTGTGACCATTTTCAGAAGTGCTCAGGCAAGCCACTCATACAAGTGGACAGTTTTGCAAAGAGCTCAGGATGTTGGGCATTGAGCCCTACTGAAAATCTGACCGAGTCACCACAATGGGAGCTTCTGGGTACTCAGTATTTTCAATAATCTGGACTTTTTTTAGGTGCCTAAATAGGAGCTGAGTGCTTTTTAAAATCTGGTCCTGCTTGTAGATTGAATTATCTAAAATCCAGCCCTAGGGTCTTCTGAAAAATCTCAGGTGAAGTCATGGTGCCATTGAAGTCAAAGAAGCTAATATTTCATCCCTCTTTCTAATACTGCTGAGGACATGGTATCACAATGGAATAGGAACGATTCCACTGCGATTCTTGTCCACCAATATCCAGAGTGCTACAATAACGACATTGTTGTTAATGCAACACTCCAGGTATTTCTGAGGAGTTCCACAAGGGAAGCTCGAACAGCCCCCTGGGAGCCTGGTCTATACTTTAAATGGGACGCTTCGGGAACTGAACTCACATCACTCATTAACAAGAATGTAAGTTATAGGCTTAATTCCTCTCACCCACAGTGCTGAAAATGGGCACCTCAATATTCTATAACGAAGCATTTAGCAGTGTTCAGCCAATCAGATCAATGGAGTGGCTGAACACTCATGCTGTAATTATACACTTAATTGGTTATCATGCTGAGGAGCTAGCTGCTCTTAGATAGTTTCATTTTAATAGCTGGGCTGTCCTCTTAGTGGCAAAATGTTATTTCATCAGTCTGTTGTATTTCAAATAGCTGTTCTTTCAGGGTGCCCTATTACCCTGATTTAGCTACACCAATTCACATTAGCTGAGGAACTGGCCTTTAAAGACCAAGTCAAAACTGAGATAGCTCAGTAGAAACATGCAGCTTTAGGACTTCAGGTAAATGAAATTTTTGATGCACTTTCTGTACCAGAGGTGAGAATCATGTCACCATGATTCAGATGCTAGTCACTTTTTCTTTTCTATATCCCTATATATTGCACTTTCCACATTCTAAGAGATGATGGTAGTGATAAAACTTTTTTATAGATTCCCGATGTAATCCATCTAAACAAGATTTTTTATCTTATTTATGGTTCTGACCACTGACTATGATTAATGAAAGCCCAATTAGCAGAGTAGAGATCTCTATCAAGCCAAGACAGTTTATCAAAGAAGCGAGGAGTCTGGTAATGAATGAATCACACCGCTTTGACTGGGTGAAATCAATTTACTTTGATCTCCTACTCCTCCCCTCCATACCCCTTCTTTTTATTAAGACATAAGATGAAGAAAATCAGATCATGCATTTTTGTTTCACTTAGAGAATATTACACCAACTTGACAGACATGTTTGACCCCCATCCTGCTCAAAGTATTATTCACCATTCTCCAATATTTTAGAAGACACTTGTGACAGGCAAAAAACCCTCTATATTTGATGTAATATTTTTAGGATGCAACCTTTAGGATTGTAATAGAGTACAGACTCCATCCACAGATGGGCAGTGAAGCAGGTAAGGGACACAACTGCATTCTAGCTTAAGCTTTACAGCAGAAGTCTTGCCACAAACTCCAGCAGGATATTACGTAGTACCACACTGTTCCTGCTGACAACTCATGTACTGAAAGAGGGGTCATTTGTGGATACTGAGACAGAGAATACAGCCAGACTAGATCACAACTAGAACTGGGTCCACAGGAAATTCCATTGTTTTTAAAAAAAAGTTCCAAATGGGAACCAAAAGCTGCTATGTTGAAGTTTCCTGCAAAATGAGATTTTTCAGGAAAAAAGCCCTCGTTTGTGGTCAATTGGAATATTTTGTTTGGATACAGTCAAAATGTTTCATTTTGATTTGTTTTATATTTTATTTATATTATACCAAATTCAAAATAAAAGCAATTTCAAAAAAACAAACAAACAAAATTAGTGTTCCCATTTTCTCAAAACAAAATGTTGTCAAAATTGACACGTTGCTGTGGAATATGTGCATTTTGAGAAATAGGCAATGGAAAAAAAGTGTTCCATTGGGAAATTTTCCATCAGCTTTAATTGCAGCAGCATAAGTACTGTGTGTTTGTTTTTCTATAGGTTGTTTCTTGTTAACTAAATAAAACCCAACAACTCAGTCATCAGTGAAATACTACAGACTAGGTTCACTCTTTAGTAAGTGTAGAAGGAAAAGGGGGAAGATTGACGCCAAAGAGCTGAACACTGCTACAAAACATTTGACCTGTGAGATGGCAGGAACTAAACTCTTCAGCAAATTACATACATCAACAAGGTTTTGGCAGATTCCCATGGACATAATGTGTTGCACTTCCAATGCACCCTTAGGCAGACATTATTTCTTGAGGTTCCCTTTAAGAATATGTTCCATACCAGAAGTATTTCACCATACTGGGTCACAGATGCTAGAAAGCTCTGAGTGAAACTGTACCTTGATGATCCAGTCATCTATGGCAACACCACTACTGAATACTGGAAATTGCAAGAAGAAACTACCAATCTTAAAATTGAACAAGGAAAAGTGTCGGCTTTGAACAACTGAAACTCAGATATTAACCATAAAACCGTCTTTGTTCTAATATAGTTCCCATCACTGTAACATGTGTCACCAAGGGGGAATAACAACTGTTGAGATTCAAGCAATATTTAAAATGCAGATTCTTGAAGACAAAGGGCATTTTCAGATTGCCAGGTGTGTTGCAATACATCAGTAAGTTCATATTCAACTATGTGGAAAACTCAGCCTCAGAAAACTCCTTCTCAAATACATAGAATGGACATGAATGCCAGAACATGAAAGACAGCTGCAAACTTAAAATGAATTCACTTAACGTCCACATCTATATTTAGAGACAAACTTAGCTCTCAGTTACACTGATGGAAAACCAGATCAATTATCCTGAAGTTGTGATACAAGTGAAATCACTGGGGTTTCTCCAGATTTACACCACTAACTGAATGCAGAATTTGACCCTTAGTCATTTTATTCCCTAAGGAAATTTAAGAAGGTGGATGGGAAAGGGAAATTTGAACTTTCTGAGGCGGAATACCCTCCCCTCCCCTGCAATTATTTCAATATATAATTTTATTGACCGCATTTTTTCTTAGTGCTGCAAGGCACAATGCAAACCTGTCCTTAAGAGCTGAAAAGATTGATTCTTTCTAAAATCCAAGTCAAAAAAGCTGTTTTTCATTGAAAAAAGTTTCAGCTAAAATTTTTTAGCAGTTCTAACGGTAGAACTCACATAAACTCTAACGATACAACTCTCATAAAATTAGATCCTGTACCACTGAGATCACTGGAGTTTTGCAACTGACTTCAGTAGATGCAGAATTTAGCTGTTTGTACATACAGTAGATCACCATAAACTTAGAGAAAGTAGGTGAGGTAATATATTTTATTGTCCCAACTTCTTTTGGTGAGAGAGAAGCTTTACACAGAGCTCTTCTTCAGGACCCATGTAAGCTCCTCTCTCACCCCAAAGGAAGTTAGGCCAATAAAAGATATTTCCTCACCCACCTCTTCTGTCTAACATCCTGCCACCAACAAGGCTACATCACGGCAAACAACAACATTTTCTAATATGAGATGCCTTTATTTGCCATGTGATGTATCAGGATTTTAAAAATGATTAATATTTTAATTGTCATTCTCTGTATGGCTTTTAATATTTGAACTATCCATGAATTAATAGTTTGTTTTAATTCTTCATCTGGTGCACTTCTCCTACATTTTGTCATATGATTAGCCAGAATCAGGATTTTGTTTTTCTTAACAGCACATAGCTTTTACCCAACTACACTATAGTTGTGATCACTAATCTGTGATACTGCTTAGGTAAAGGAATAAGACCTTGACTTACTTGGAGCAACAGAAGCTTATTTGTCATGACTCCTGTGTTTTTCTGCATTTTAAAAGTGACAGATTACATCACTGCAAATGAAATGTGATGAACACAGAAAAAGAGTACTCAGCAATTTAAACATATAGAGCTTTTAAGGTAGACAAAAACTTTAATTATTCATACTACCAATGCCTTATCTGAACCAGATGCATGGAGACATATGCGTCTCTATTAATTTTTTTGGCACAACCGAAGCTTGGATTTTCCTTATGGTTAAAGAAACTCAGGGATATTAACAGTCCTTGACATTGTTTTGCATTGTGAACTATAGCAATGGAGCATTTTGCTGATGACAATACCTAATGTAGAACATATTATTCCAAACACAGGGGACCTAGGGAAAAGTTTTGATTTGAACTCACATTTGACTTTTCATATTCTGTCACTGATCAAACTTTCAAATGTAAAATTCAACAAGATGGTATCTTTAAGTTCTGGCATTTTCTCAAGGTGATACACATTGCAATGGTTCTTAGACAGATCAGTGGGAGTTTGGGCTTTGTCACAAGCAAATAAAAGGTCTTGAGATTCATTATTTTTTTTAAACATCCACAAAGACCAATGTAACATACTCACCATTCCGGAGTGGCCCTTCATAGCAAAACCTGGTGTTGTGGCACTTCTTCCCCCTATCTCCCTCAAGACTCCTTTGGTTGGGTGTGGTGGCTTGGCCAAAGGGCCAAGTCACACTATAGGTTACTCCTTCTCAATTCCCACACAACATTAGTCATCAATACAATGTCTTCCACCCCTCCTGGGCTCCTCTTCAATCTCATGATTCTTTCACAGGAAGGACGTCCCCAGACTTCTGTTGGGGGCTGGTGAGAAGATCTCAAAAAATCCCTGGATAGACCCTAACACCACTTAAGTCTCAGACTTCAGCTTTTAGTCTCTGGGTTCTCCTCAGCTCCCTGCTGCTCTTCCTGAAAACCAACCCATAGGGCTGCCTCCCTGAGGTCTTTCCCCTTTGTCAAGACCCACCATAGGAGCCTAGTGCAACTCCTGTAGATTTTCAGGATCAGTCCTGGCCCCGGCCTTCTGCCAGAGGTCTCTTCCCAGGAGAGGATTCCAAGACCTACACTCCCTCCAGTCTTTCTCCCTCCTGGATTTCTTCTTCATTGTTTTGATCAACTCTTTATGAAAACAACACAGCTCCTCCCCACCTTGTTCCACTAATAAGTTGTACCTAAACAAACCCTCTGGGTACCACAAAGTGGGCTGAGCCCTCAGGCTCCCATTAACCTTTTCATTGCCAGTGTGGGGGTGAATACACCCCATCATAACCAGAACCATAATTCTGAATACTTCAGAATTCTCAGATGTAAGATACCACCTCCATATTGCACCATGAAAACCAAAAACAAAGTTAAGTCCTTTATGACTCATTCGCTATGACCCTGACCCAACAATCTGATCTCTGAGGTCAAGTATACTTCGAGAAGACGAGTAACTTAAGGGCTTACACCTACAAATAACCCAAAGAGGCCAAATAATCTGGGCTTATCAGCCATAACCACAGAACCATTGAGGACCGTGATTTTGTATCAGAGTCACTACCACCCGGGTACCCTTTTGTAGCCTGATGTGGCGCTTCAATACCCTGCCTCAATTTCCCCTCTTCAGGACCCATTAAATAAACTCCAGCAGTCCAGAGTCCTTAAAAGAGTTCCCTTCTGGGTCTAGTATTCTTTATACACAGTTAGTAAAAAAAACCCTTAGTCCAGAAGCTTCTCCCAAAAGAGAATCCACCTCTCCCCTGGGCCATTCCCAGGCTTTCACACATGGACTCTTATCTCACTTTTGGCAGGCCACTACCTGGCTGAAGTCTTTTGGTCCCTAAAATCTCAGACTCTCATACAGCCTCCTCTCTCCACAGGGGCCATCTAACTCTCCGCCTTTTCACTCTGTGACAGCTTTCTCTCCCTATTTGTACAGACCAGCTTTCCTCTACCAGGCCATCAAAAGGCTGTTAATGAGGCACAGGTGGGTTGGACCAATTCCCTCTTGAAGGGGCCAGTCCACCCTGTGACAGGGAGCAAGTGGGATCTACCACTGACGGATTAAGAACGCTCCAGGAGATGGATAGATTTACAAAGGGGGAAAAGGTGCCCACAGCCTCTTCTGCAGATGAATGCCATAGAGAAATTGTGAGAAATATTTAGTCATCCAAAATATGTCTCATACTGGAATTATTTTCCTGTGAAATATTTCAGTCACAGCAGATTGGGCCATTCCCTAACAAATGAATTCCATTATATAGCCGATAGATCCTCCACTGAATCAGCATGCTTGCTACAGTACATAGTCTGTGATGCAGCCCCAAACACTCAGTCATGCGATTGTTGTAGGTCATATATTATATTCATTCCTTTCTGTGAAGTAGTGTTTTATCCTTTTAAAACAGAAAGGAGATTTACAACTTTCCAACATTTTATTAATTCTTGATCTTCCTTTTCTTTGGTGGCGCAGGCTAGCCACACTTGGAGATAAGGTTCTAAGGGTCAGCCAGGTTATCTTAAAGGGACTTTGCAGAGCATCGTTTCAGAAAGTCACCGAAGTTATTACTCTCCTGCCACCTCGGAAATGAATCTTATTAATTTGTACATTTTTTTTAAAACTCGATCCTGGCCATGTGCCAAAGCAAAACAACCCTCCCATTCGGTCACAGAGTAAAAAAACACTCAGAGCTCGATCCTCAGCGACTGAAAACTTGCATAGCAGTGGAACTGTGCTAATTTATACCATATGAGAATGACTCATTACACTAGTGGTCATTCATCGAAGGCATCAGTATCTCATTCGATTGTATTTAAATCATTCAGAAGTCATATGGTTTAGTGAATCTGAACATGCATAAATAAACCAATGCCATTTATATGACATTGCTGTGAATGAAGCTAATCTTAAAATTGGGAAGTCTGAAAAGAATTACAGTAAGTCATAGGCAGAGCTGAGCCTGCTTTATAGTCAACTTGTTTAACTGCTTTATAAGCAAAGATATCATGTTTTTTGACATGAATATGGAATATTGCCTCTGAATTTCATCAATTCTGGTCATGAAAGCACTTCATGAAATTTGGTAGAAGACATATAAAAGGGGAATAATCGCTTCATTCTCCTTAATCCACCTGTGGCAAGCTGCTGGTATCAGGTTTTTTAGATGTAATTGAAAATAAAATAAAAATAAAAGATTTTGATCGATATTAGTGGGAGCAGAAAAGTGAGATTTTTAAATATAGACAATATTAGATCTCTGGCAAAAATGAACTGCTGCTGATTTTGTGCTCTTTTCTATGAGCTGTATTTCCCCCCTACTTTCCAGAAAGCCAATTTAAAGGATTTATTCCACAATCAAAATAAAAATCCCACGCCATTTATATAATAAATATTGTAAAGCTGAAAGAATTCTTAGATACCTGAGAACATGAACATTTTGAATTAACTTAGATATAACATTGTAGATAGAGCACATTAAATATTAAACACTATGCATTAAAGCAACACAAATCAATTCAAATTGCTTAGAAGCAGCAGTAGCCCGTCAGTTTGTATGCGCAAAAGTTGTAATTTTGTTTGGCTGAAAAGCAAAGGTCATGAGTTGGTGACAGTAATGGGGGGAAATGCTCATTCTATTTAGAGATTTAATATTTATAGTACAGTAGTGCCCACAGGTCCTGATCAGGTTCAGGCTTGATTGTGCTAGATATTGTACAAACATCAGCTCAGTCTTGAAGTCCCACTGATTTCTTATCCCTACATGATAGGCATTTCAGAGAAATGGGTCTTTTTCACTGGAAAACAGCAATGATTATGGACTAATTTTTCAAAGGAGAATGTCTGGATAGCAGTGCCTACAAAAATTGCATTATAATTCTGAGCTGCATTTACAACAATGGGACAGATTCTCAGATAATGTCCATGAGTGCCATACAATTGAAGTTAATGGAGTTAATGCCAATTGACAACTGCTGAGGATCTGGCTAGAGCTTCTCGGGCAACTGTTGTCCTTTTTACAGGGAAAAAAAATTGAACATTTAAAAAATTGCTCTCCTCCTGTACTGGGATGAAAAGGCAAACTCTCAAAGACATTTGCAAACTGAATAACCAAAATCTGGGGGGGACGGGTTGGCTCAATCAAAAAGTTTCACTTTTGATACTGATCTTTTTCGTCTAATTAGCTTACATTTTTAAACAAAAAAAAGTCATTTCTATGGTTGGTAGTATAGTTTGTACCCTGCTATTACTGTGTCCCACTAATTATCATCCTTTCACCAAATTTCTAAGACGTCTGTTATATTAATATCCTCATTTAATACAGGTGCTCAAGTTCACCCATCTTAGTATTTAGACTTCTAGCATTTGTATACAATACTTATAAATTTGTCAATATTTACTTGTCTGCCTTCATGTGATATAACTGAATGGGACTCTTTCATTTGGCTGTTTCTCTTCAATTCCTACCTGTACACGTGCAGCCTCTTCTCACTAATAAATCCTCCCAGAGGGATATCTCTGTCTGAACGGCATGCTCATCTGCACCAGTCAGTTTTCCCCATGCTGTTTAAAAACTCCTCTATGACCTTTTTAATTTTACATGCCAACAGTCTGGTTCTGGTTTGGCTTGGATTGAGCCCATCCTTCCTCCTCCTTTACCAGAAGGTTCCCCAGTTCCTAATAAACCTAAATCCCTCCTCCGAGTACCATCATCCCATCCATGCATTGAGACCCTGCACATGGAACTGGAAGCATTTCAGAGAATGCTACCCTGGAGGTCCTGGACTTTAATCTCTTACCTAGCAGCCTAAATTCTGGGCCTCTCTCCTACCTTATCGCTATGTCATTGGTACCTATGTGTACCATGACCACCAACTACTCCCCAGCACTGCATGAATGTCTGACTAGATGTCTCAAGAATTGTTGAGCCTTTCCACCTAGCAGGCAATTCACCATGCAGTTCTCCCAGTATTAACAAACACAACTATCTATATTTCTAACAGTCAATTACTATTACCTGTCTCTTCCTAAGAATGGGTCCCCTCCCCTGGAGAGGAATCCTTGGCATGAGAGGATGCCATGACATCATTTGGTATGAGAGTCCCAACTATGGTATTGTTTCTCTCCACTCCAGCTTTATGTTCTCCTTCCCCAATAATTTTTTTCCTCCTCAATGGCACAGAGGCTGTCAAACTAGGGGTGGGACCCCTTCACTGTGTCCTGGAAAGTCTCATCTATGTACCGCTCTTAGCTCCTCCAGTTCAACCACTCTGGTCTCAAAACCCCATGTCTCTGAGGGCCATGAGCTTCTTGCACTGAATGCATGCATCTGAAACCTGCCCACAAGGCAAGTAATCACACATGCTACATTCAGTACAATAAACTGGATAGCCCACAATCTGCTGCTGGACTTCTGCCTGCACTGTTTTCACTCTTGCAGCATTTTTTGTTTAGTTTTCTTTTTCTTGGGGGGCAGGGGGATAGAAAATGTTTATTAGGCTTACACGGTGGAGCTCCACTGATTTGTATTTCTAAAGGAACAAAAGTCAACCTGCTTCTGTTTGTTAAGATGTTTAAGTATGCTGCAGCACTGGTGATATTAGAATGAATAAGTACACCTTGGGAATTGCAGTTTTTAATTAATTATTGCTCCACCACCATCCAGGAAAACTCACAGTTTGTTTTTAGTATACTTCCTAAAAGTTTTATACACCTAACAAATGCCCAGTTATTTTGTGATATAGACAGTGTCAAACTACAAGGAGAAATAAAGATAAATATACAAATGTAAACCAAAAATGGTTGTAACACCAGGCTTCGAGAACAGATAACATAGAAGCAATACAAATAAACACTAAAAAGGTGAAAGTAAAATCAAACCGCAGAGATTCATCTTTTCACAGATTCAAGGGGGAAATACATGTAGCATACATTGGATCAGAACTAGAGCAAGCTGCGAATTTTTAGACAAAATGTTAGTTGGTCAAAAAATAGCAATTTGTCAAAGCTAAAATTGTTTATGAAACAGGTTTGGTTTTCAAAAATTTCCCAGCTACGGAACACATCTTGTTTTGATGATTGCAAAACAAAATTCCAGTTTCCAGTTATTAGAATTTCTGGAGAGGGTCATCAAACGTGAACAAGAATGATCCAGTGGATGTAGAGTACTTGGACTTTCAGAAAGCCTTCAACAGGGTCCCTCAGCAAAGGCTCTTAAACAAAGTAGGCAGTCATAGTTTAAGAGGAAAGGTCCTCTCATGGATCAGTAACTGGTTAATGAAGATAGGAAACAGGGCAGGAATAAATGGTCAGTTTTCACAGTAGTGAGGCATAAAGAGTGGGGTCCTCCAAAAGGATGTGTACTGGGACCAGCATTGTTTGACATATCCATCAATGATCTGGAAAAAAGGGTAAACCATGAGGTGGCAAAGTTTTCAGATGATACAAAATTACTCAAGATAGTCCAAAGCAGACTGCAAAGAGTTACAAAGGGATATCACAAAACTAGGTGACTAGGCAACAAAATGGCAGATGAAATCCAATGTTGATAAATACAAAGTAATGTACGTTGGAAAGCATAACCCCAACTATACATGCAAAATGATGGGATCTAAATTAGCTGATACCACTCAGAGATCTTGAAGTTGTCATATACAGTTCTCTGAAAGCATCTGTTCAATGTGCAGTGACAAAAAAGCTAACTAAATGTTAGGAAAGGGATAGATAAGACAGAAAAGAGCATAATGCTACTACATAAATTCATGGTAAAACCACACCGTGAATACTGTGTGCAGTTCTGGTTGCCCCATCTCAAGGAACGATAGATTAGAGTTGGAAAAAGTACAGAAAAGGACAACAAAAACAATTAGGGACGAGCTTTCCTGTGAGGAGAGATTAAAAAGACGGAACTGTTCATCTTAGAAAGGAGACAACTAGGAGATGGATATGACAGACATATATAAAATCATGAATGGCTTGGAGAAACTGAATACGGAGGTGTGGTTTACCCCTTTGCATAACATAAGAACCTGTGGTCACCCAATTAAATGAATAGGCAGCAAAACAAACAAACAAGGAACAATTTCTTCAGCAACGCATGGTCAACCTGTGGAACTCATTATCAAGGGATGTTGTGAAGACCAAAACTATAAATGTGTTTAAAAAAAAATAGACAATTGATGGAGGATAGGTCCATCAATGGCTATTAGCCAAGATGGTCAGGGATGCAACCCCATGATCTGGGCACCCCTAAGCCTCTGACTGCCAGAAGCTAGGACTGGATGTCAGGGGATGGATCACTCGATAAATTGCCCTGTTCTGTTCATTTCGTCTGAAGCATTGGGCACTAGCTACTGTTGGAAGACAGGATGTTGAGCTACATGGACCATTGGTCTTACCCATTATGGCCATTCTTATGTTCTTACTGAAATCAGTACAGTTTTGCCTGTATTAGCTGAGTAATTGATCCATATGGGAAAATGTTGGTGTGACTAATTCAAACAGTCTGGTCTAGCCCCAGCCTATAAGCAGACCCTTGGGAGTGACCTCTTTAGTACAACCCACATAGTTCCACAGGTGAGGTCTGTGACCTCCAAGACTCTGAAACTGGACTTTTGGGTAACAGAGAACCTGGTCTCTTTCTTTGGCTCCCTGCATCAAATCCAGACGAGCCAGACTCCATCAGGAGGCTTGGACTATACCCCTTCAGGGCACAATGCAGTACCTGCCGTGACACCGGGCAGCCTTTTCAAAAACAGAGTTGGGTTTATTCGTTGACTGAAACACGGCATTGGGTAGTCCTTAGGTTAGCAGAGAGGCACAAAGGTTAAGGCATGGTCCATCCTGGCTAAGCCTGTGGAATCAGTTGGACAATACTGTTATGGAATCCAGTGGCGCTGGAACACTTTTAATAGCGAGGGTGCTGAAAGCAGTTTTTACTTTTTACCTCATGTCCCCACTTACCTTTGGCTGTGCCGCCTCATCCCCCAGCGCTGGGGCTGGGAGCAGTGCCATGGCTCTGGGAGGGGGGAGACCAGAGCTGGGATAAGGGGGCCAAGGCTGGGGCCACAGCTGGGGGTGAAGGCACTGCCCAGTGGATTTTTGCAGAGGTTGGAATCATTGGCTGGAAATACTGTTCACCTGAAATATCCACATCCCAGCTTATCTCAACAAGGAAGGTCAGAATTCTGCAGACATTCCTTGATTCATCAGAGTTCCAGCCATTTGGTAAAGGACAAGAATTACACTTCAATATAAGCCAAATTCTCATTCTCTTGCTCTCTCTGAGCAGCACCTTTTTGCTTGTCAGTAAGGCTGCTTGCAGAGTAAGGTCCACTCCACTTGAACAAGGGTATCACATCAGAGGACATAAGGTCATGTTCTAAGGGTCTATATGCAGGTTTCTGTTCCAAAGGCTGTCCTTGGAACTATGTTTATTAACTTCATCATCATTCTCTTATTCTCTTCCAGATTCTCAAACACTTTCTCCCTGATGCCTGTAACAATCTTCCAATCAGCTTTCCATTTAGCAGGGGGTAGTGAAACAGAATGATTTGCTGGCCACCAGAGAGCTGTTTTCTCTGGTTCTGGTTCGTACAATGGCAGGCTTTTATAGGAATAAAGACAGGGTGGAGGAGATACTGTTTTAGTGTAAACATGTTTGATACCTTAAACAGTGCTAGGGCTACCACAATGATCATTTCTCTATGATCAGTGAACAGGCACTTCATAAACATGTGGTATAATTGTTCACCAGTATTTTGTTTTTCAATACAAATAGAAACATGGTAATGCGCATTAGCACTGTTCAGTTCAATTACCAAGTAATTAATGACTAGGTATACCATTTATTTACTTAAGGAAATCTACAATGATTGGTTATTACCAAGATAATAAGTTTGCCATTTCTCTTGGCCCTGTGACAATTGCCCTGCATTTCCTTCTCTTTCCCTCTTATTTGTGAATCTCAGGAGCATTTCATTTTGGTTTTGGATGGGTGATCCTACAGCTGTTGAAGAGCCATCACTGGTGCCCCTCACCTCTCCTGGTTTCACATCTTTAAGTGTTGTGGGCTACATTTTCAAATATATTCTGCGAGATTACGCACAGTATTGGCAGGCAAACTTGTTAATGCTTGAAAACGCCTTCATGTGTGCATTCAAATGGCATTTCCTTGCCTAATAACCTGATTTGCACATGACTTACACACAGCTGTACTTAAAACTACACATTCCCCATTTCAAAGCTACGTGGAGTCATTTAATGAAGCCCATTATTAATACGGCCCTTGAAGTAGAAGAAAACTATGGGGAATATAAATTTCTGCTCCAAGACCTTTAGAGTTAGAAACAGGAATAGAAGACTATGGACATCCAATTCAAGATAGAGAAAAAAAAAGACTTTTGGAAAGAAAACTAATTAGAACAAATGTTTTATTAAACAAATCTGTGGTTTTAATTTAATTTTTGGAACAAGTGGCAGACACAATAGTTTGTCTGAGCGTGTATGATTGCTGTAGGAAAAACAAAGTAGCTCAGGCAGTTGGATCTTTGAGCAGTATGAATAAGACACTTTTCCAGCACACTTATTCATAATGTGGCTGTACGCATTAGATTTATCACAAGTCCTCTTTTTGGCACTGCGTGACTCATTTGTTTTGAAACTGCTTCTTCATTTGCATAACTGGAAGATGCACCTTTATGCCAAAGGAAAACATATTCTTCACATAAAGAGCACTTCACACTTTTTAGCATAAATAAAATGGTCTTTGTTGCTAAGTAACCCCAAATATTTTTTTATGAATAAGGCAGAAAACACCCTCATCCACGGCAAATGCTAACATTTGTGATTATGAAATTGACACTTAAATAGACAAGAGGAAGAAATGGTCACGTTCAGGATGATTAAAGAGGAATCTTCAAAATACTGAGTTCTGACTGAGTAGCATGATTTATTGATATCAAGTGGAGTCATGAGGCTGAAGCCTAACCGTGCTTTGCAAGTGTATCCCGGGTTCTCAGATGAATCTAGGGACTGATTAAACTCCCACTGAAGTCCATTGTATTCAACAGGGGACCGCTGGTAATTCCTATCAATTTCAAGGGGAATTGGATCATGCCCTAGACCTGTCCAGTGGACTTGAAAAGAGAATATTTACATACCATCTGAAGTTTGTTTCTCAGCTTTGTTATTGAATCCTTCACCTGCACTGGCTGTACCTACACAGACAAGATATTCTCCTTAAATCCTGTGCCATCATGCGGGAACAATAATGATTATGCAGTTGATCTTTGGGCTTGGGACACCCCTTTTGGCATCCTAGTGCTGTTGCATGCGAAAACACTCAGTCATGTTACACTAAAATCGTTGAGTATGGAATTTAGCCTATGCAGGACTAGGACCTATGTTTAAATGTAAACGTTGTACACTCCTGATGTAACCGAAGTTGGGAGGAGTTCATTGCAAGCATCGATGGGAAATGTGCCTTGACTTTTCTTTTGTCCTGTTTTAAACACTAAGTGTATATACAGTTAGTAACTTTTAAACCAGTTACTGTTTTATCAGACTTCTTCAGGGTGCCAGCACAAGCCCCAGGCACCAGGTAAACTCTGTTTTGAAGGCACACGTAGGATTTAATGGTTTATGAGCTTTGGCTCATTGTATGGGGTGAATTTCATCCCGAGTACCTATAATGCAGTGGTAGATTGGAACTATGGGTAACATTTTCAAAATCCTCAATGATTTAGGCACCTATGCCTCCTTTAGTCAGACGTGAGTACTTTCAGTTTACCCGATATACTTATTTTTTGTTAATTACTGCTACATGTACCTGTAAGTAATGCAGAATTACTGGGCATTAAATTGTTATTCCAACATGAGACAATGGAATGGTATGTAAATCTGTACATCCACTGGAGTTTCTCATGTTAATTCATGTTTTCATGGCTGATGACAAATTGCTGTGGCATAAATACTTGTTGCTTGAGAAAAAGCATGTAAAGATCTGTGTGTTTGTTGGGAGGCTGCTGAATTAGAATTTTGCTACATCACATTCACGGTATTAGATCAACAAATTATTCTAATAGTGTTTTGTTAATGCATTCCTTTGTTTTTGGAGAATGATAAAAATTATGAATGTGAAAGTAGAATGAATTATATTGAAATTATAATTCATTAAAGAAATGCTACTTGAAGGGTTTGTTGAAATATAGTTGTCAGGAAGAGAAACATTAAGGAGTGTGAGACAATGGGTCCTCAAACTAATTAACTTAGAGCTCCTACTGAGCCAGGAGATTGGTAAACGTTAGTATGCAAATAAGATATGTATGTATATTTGTCAGTTTCTGCTTCCTTTTGTCTCCTATGTTAAATTGGCTTTGGCTTCTGTATAAATAAGTTAGATTGAGCTTTTGCAATGAGCTCACACATATCTGGGTGCACTGGCAAAGCGCCTTGCTAATAAACAGAGTGGTCTGACAAATTCTGTGAGCCTTGAATCTGACTTTGACATGAACTACTGGTAAACAGCTGCACTAAACATATTACACATGGAGCAGTTTGGGGTTTATTTTGACTGTATGTAAACTGACTCTGCCACTTTCTCTCATCCAAGCCCATCTTTCTTTCCTTTTCTCTAGTCCTCCTGCATATTTCAATTTTAAAAGGATGTCTCAGACTGAGCTGAACTCTGCTCTCTGATCTTCCAGATATACAGCAGTGACCTCTTTCATTATGCACACATTCTCCTGGATAAAAATACAACCAAAACATTGGGGCTTTGTGGTAATTTTAAGAGAAATTATATATTGCAGACAGTTTGTTCTCCTATTTCTCATCATAATGAATAGAAAAAAAGCAGCAAAGCAGAAAAGAAGGTGGGTGTGGGTTTGTGTGCATTGGGGAAACAGCGAGAGGCAAAGAAAAAGAAAGGGGAGAAACAAAACAGAGAGACAATGTATAAAGAATATAGAGGCAGAAGAATAGTGCCACAGGAAGACACATAATGATAAAATTAAAGGACAGTGGAAATTAAAACCAGACAATGTAGCTAAAAAAGTGAATATTGATTCAGCAGGGGGAGCAGTCACTGCTGCAACCAAGTTGGTGAGGGAGCGATAGGGGAACATTCCTCACCCAAGGAAGGCAAAAGAGAAGAAGCTTTACCTTGGCTTTTAGCCGAAGAGGGGGAATTTCACCATCTGCTTCCCCCTTGCATCAGACCCTGGTAGAGGGATGGGGGGATGGGGAGAATCTAGACAGATGGAAAGGGTCCTGGGGAAAATATAGAGATAGACTCAACAAAGGACAATGGAAGTTGTCTGGAGAAACATGCTGACTCCCTTAGCCTTTGGTAGAGCATCTGTTGGACAAACGCCCCCCAGACAATCCCATTCTATGAAGGTCCTCATACTGCACTCATCAACATAACATTTGAGCACCTGCTGGAGCTGAATTGAGTGTTGTGGCTAGCATCTCTCATCTATCTTTCTCTCCCTGGGGGTAACTAGCTGTGGATTTGTTTATGTATGAGTACAGGCAGATTGAAAAGAGCAGAGAAAGGTGTAGGGTGGTTCTTAGACCTTGTAGGAAGTTGCTCTGTAGTCCTGCACCCTCCTTTAAGTCCTATCTCTTGCACAAAGTCAGGCAAAGAAATAAGCGCTGAATAAATGGATTTAGTGCCATGGAAACTAAAACATACCTTGTAGTAAGAAAGTAAAGAAACTCAGTCTATTTAGGTTTCAGAGTAGCAGCCGTGTTAGTCTGTATCCGCAAAAAGAAAAGGAGTACTTGTGGCACCTTAGACTAACAAATTTATTTGAGCATAAGCTTTTGTGAGCTACATCCGATGAAGTGAGCTGTAGCTCATGAAAGCTTATGCTCAAATAAATGTGTTAGTCTCTAAGATGCCATAAGTACTCCTTTTCTTTTTGTAGTCTATTTAGTTTACCCAGAGAATGCTAAGAACTAATTTGAGCAAAATCTACAAGTTACCTACATGGGGAAGAAGTTTGATAGAGGGCTAGCAGAAAAGGCATAATGAGATCCAGTGGTTGCAAGCTGAAGTCAGAATAGAAATAAGGCACGATTGTTTAAGCTGGTGAGGGTAATTACCTCACCGAATAAGGGACATGGTGGATTCTCCATCAATTGAGTTTAAGGACTTCAAGACTGGATGTCTTTCTAAAGGGTTTGACATAGTGCAAACAACAAGTTATGAGTTTGATGCAGAAGTTGCTGGGTTGGATGGAGGCTCTATGGCCTATGTTATGCAGGAGCTCAGACTAGATAATTCCAAAAGGTTGTGGTGGTAGTGGAACATAAAAGAGGAATGCCCACCTTCTTTTCTGGAAGGACAAATGTGGGACCATGAGAATGGCAGCACAGTACCTGGTGCTTGTAGTGTGCCTGGGGATGATGCCCTTGGGTTTTGGCCCCCCTGCCAAGGATGGTGGCGGGTATCCGGATCAGGCTTTGGTTCCCCCTCTTGGGGTCATGTAGTAATTTTTGTTGTCAGAAGGGGGTTGCAGTGCAATGAAGTTTGAGAAACCCTGGTCTATTCACCTATTACAAATGTGTTTACACTTGGGGAACGCCCACTAGAAGGAATGCAATCAGTCTAGACTGCTAGTTGGAAAGGACCATTAGGAAAAATAGGTCTTTGAAAATGCTAATCTCCTACCTTCCTGGAAAGCCTTCCTGTGGACTCTGCAAATAGACTTTGAGTTATGCTTGCAGGGTCATGCGGTCAGGTCACCTGATACTGCACTTTGTCATAAAATTAGTACTTTTCCACTGAGCAGGGGTGGGAATCATACTGGAAGACAAAGGATTCCTGGCATATGTAAAACCTGTTCAAGGCAGGGGAGTGACATAATCAGGATTTTGGTTCTTCACTGAATCCCTGTCCAAGATGATGGCTGCAAACATCTAAGAAACAAAGACAAAGGGGGGAAAAGGTCTGAGCCCAGGCTGGAAGGGTGTCTAGCCTGTGAATGAAATATCTGAAGTTTTAAGCTGCAAGCCAGTGCAGCTGGCCTTCAAGAATCTCTGCAATCTGCCTAAAACAACATTTAGGGTGAGAATGTGCTACTTGTAACCAGTTTCTTTAGTCTCTTAAGCTTAAATTGCATGTTTGTTTTATTTGCTAAGTAATCCGCTTTGATCTGTTTGCTATCCCTTATAACCACTTAATCTATCTTTTGTAGTTAATAAACTTGTTTTTGTTTTCTCTAAAACCAATTTCTGGAAATCATAATTGGGGGAGGAGGGTGCAAAAAGCTGTGCATATCTTCCTCCACTTTGAGGGAGGGAGGGCAAATTTAAATGAGTTTACACTGTAGTTCTCTATGCAGCGCAAGAGGATACAATTTTGGGTTTACACTCCAGAGTGGGTGTGCATTTGAGTGCTGGGCAGTTCCTTAGCTGAGCTCTTCCATGCAGAGCTGATCTCTGTGTGACACTGCAGCTGGGGATGTCCCTACCTGTGTGTGCGCTGGTAAAGTGCAGTCTGAAGCCTGAGGGAGGGTTTGTCTGGCTTGGCTCAGCAGTACAGTGTAAAGGGAACGCAGGCTGGCAGTACAGCGGGTTCAGTGGTACCCTAGTTTCAAGTGGCACCCCAGGGAGAACCTGTCACAATATCCTTTATGTCTGTTTGCCCGCATGTCCATTAAACTCTTTGTCTCAGTTTGCTCACCTATGAAGAAAGAATAATGTTTCTTTTGTGGGTAGTGAGAATTAACAGATGGAAAAACAGCACTGTTTTTGAAGAGTAAAGTTCTCTGGTCTATAAATACTGAGTTATTATATCAAAGCTATTCTTTCCTAGTTTTTGAATAGCTGTTTATACACCACCAAATAACCCCTTGCTCATTTTCTTTGAGATTCCATTTTGTTGGTAAAGCTAGAGTGTCGCTGCCTGGAAACTATGCCAAAAAATAAAGGATCCTGACAGTCTGCCTACTTCTATGACATTGAGAACCAGAGTTGTGAAATACCAATCTCAAAGAGACAAGCAACCAGCTTGGAAAAGTCAATGACTAGGTTAGCCGAGTCTGGCACCATGAAGAGCTCTACTTGTCTTTTCCTCTGACTGTGACTCATGTCTCTGGCATGAGGCTTCTATGGCAATTTCAATGTGATGTTTACCCAAATAGTTTAAACTTTGAGTTTGGGGAAATGCCATGAAATTCCAGTTCCAAAATCTATTTTTGTGCCTTCCATATAAGTAGACTCAGCTCTGCTTCCCTTTGCAGAAATATCCCTCTGTTTTCCTAGTATTGACCACAAATACAGGAAGACAGGAGAGTGCCTAAATCAACAGCGTGTTAATACCCAGAAGCCTTTTGGTGCATCTTTTTTTCAAATAAAAACTTGGCTAAGAACATTCTGAAGTGATAATGACCTGGGAATAGCAGCCAGTAGCAATGAACATGCAGAACTGCATCCACAATGGAAAAACTTGAACTCTTCAGACTCTTGCTCCCACTCTGAAAGTGATGTAGAGGACACCTGATATAGGCCAGAACTACTACAAGCATCCCTGGGAATCAGTGGGAAAACTCATTAAGATCCCCTTGCAGAGTTTTTCTGTGATAATTTGGGGGGATTCCATACACAGTGTCACAGGCAACAATTATGCCTTAAACACCAGAGACCCTGGAGCCTTTAAATACAATCTGAGATCCCCTTCCTCAAGCTGCCTGACACTTTGACTGGAGCCAAGCCACACAGGCTTGCCTCAGTTACCTCTGCACCCAGGACTCTTCTTTAAAAGGTACCTAACTCCCACAGAAATCAATTATTGAAAATTACTGAGGTGATCTGATTACTCCATACTACATGGTTTACCCCCGACCCCCAATGAAGATGTTCGGACTGCCGGTTCAAAGCACTGTGGTGCTGCTGACAATCTGCAAGCAGACTAAACAGAAGCATTAAGAGAGCTTTTTTCAGACTCAATGAGATTATGGCTCAAATGGTAGATGACAAGTCTGATCCTGAATTTGGTCTTCCTGAAACTCACTGTAATGAAGAATGTGGTGATGAAGTATAAGAGTTCCATTCTATTTAAGTTCTTATACTGCCCTCATTACTGTATTATCCAATAATGCATTAAACAAGTTGACTAGCATCAGTCACAAGTGGACTGACATGCCCTACTGTTGTGGATAAATGGTCCTAACAGAGAGACATGGTGGGTGAGGTAATAGCTTTTATTGGACCAACTTGTGTTGGAGAGAGAGACAAGCTTTCGGGCTTACACAGGCCCAGACCTGAAGAAGAGCTCTGTGTAAGCCCGAAAGCTTGTCTCTCTCTCCAACACAAGTTGGTCCAATAAAAGCTATTACCTCACCCACCTTGTCTCTCTTGTGAGAACACTGTCAGGGTGGAGAACATGGAAGGATAGACACTTCCCGGTATTAGTTGCAGGAATTACAATTGAAAACCTAAAAGGTGGAAATTGTATACTCAACCATGTAAATTTCCCAGTACTGCACTGTTCCCTAAATTTAATTTTTCAAGTACGAAGCATTGATGTAGTGGTAAAGAAATAAGCTGAAGAGTTCTAGATAATACTCATTAATAGGCTGATTATCTGAGGCACAGCCCTGGCTATAGCATGACAAAGTAGAAGATGTGGGTTACTTAACAGGATGACCCTGTAATTGGTTATTTTGTCTTTAAAAAAAAAAAAAAAGTTTTCATTGCTTTTCAGCTGATTTCAAGGTTTGTGATAAGCTTTACAAGTTATTAGTGAATAGGTGCCTAATGCAATTAGTTGTTGTTCGAGTGAAGGTTTCGTGTCTAACATTGGCCTGGAAATGTAAAAATGCCGCTGTGATGTATTCATCAAAATGTCTTGGCCAGCATCAAGACAGAAGCAATTTCTCATTGTAATTAAAATGCCATAGCATAGTTATCTTGGTTTATTTGTGGTTTGATATGATCAAGAAAGATACAAAAGGAAAAATAAAGTGAGTTTTTAAGGAATACAATTCCAATCCCACAAGAATTTAAACTAGACCTTTTTCCCAAAACATTTTAATACCCTATTTAAACAGTGCTAAAACAGGGCTTTATTAAAACCAATAGTAAAAATTTCATTTACTGAAGGTTTGGCCCTAAAATAAAAATGTATCCTTGTTCTAAGGGCCAACACAGGATTTACCCCACCTCTTAAGCTCTCAAAATAGAATTTTAAATCAGTCAAAAGTTTAATTAATTAATTTAGATTTTTTTTAATTACTACCATATAACCATCTCCATTTTACTTTTTATAATTTCTTATTTATCTAAGTTACATTTTGATTATTATAATTTACACATTTGTAGAAATTCCCCAGTCTTCATGTTAGCTACACAACCCAAATTTTAACTAATTCTTGAAAACATGGTGTGGGCAAATGCTTAATTAAAATTTACTTAACCACACATGTTGACACCGAACCTACCAACTGTTCTCACAAGAGACCAAGAGGAAAAAATTCTCATTAAGCACTTAAGCCCCATTTTCAAAAGTGACTTAGGCCCAGATTTTTTTTAAATGTCTCAGTGCCTAAGTCACTTTTGAAAATGGGATTTAAGGTCACTTGAAAATTTTATCTAACTGGTTCCATGTAAAGTGCCACCTGTCATGACTTTTGTCATGCAAGCATGGCTATGACAAACAGACACAGCCTTCATACGTATTCCCATTTCTACCACTTAAGTTATCCTTGGCATCATTCAAAGCTGTTCTTTGGTTTTCTTATCTCTAAAATGGGAATAATCATCGTTCCTTCCCTCTCAGGAATGTTCTGAGGGTCTAAAAATGCTTTATATGAGTTCATTAAGTCTCAAAGTACACATGTGAAAGATTTCAGAGTAACAGCCATGTTAGTCTGTATTCGCAAAAAGAAAAGGAGTACTTGTGGCACCTTAGAGACTAACCAATTTATTTGAGCATAAGCTTTCGTGAGCTACAGCTCACTTCATCGGATGCATACTGTGGAAAGTGTAGAAGATCTTTTTATACACACAAAGCATGAAAAAATACCTCCCCCCACCCCACTGTCCTGCTGGAAATAGCTTATCTAAAGTGATCACTCTCCTTACAATGTGTATGATAATCAGGTACCCACCTGCGGAAGTGAATACAGATTGATAGAGCCAGAAGAGTTCCCAGAAGTCACCTACTACAGGACAGGCCTAACAAAGAAAATAACAGAACGCCACTAGCCGTCACCTTCAGCCCCCAACTAAAACCCCTCCAACGCATTATTAAGGATCTACAACCTATCCTGAAGGATGACCCAACACTCTCACAACTCTTGGGAGACAGGCCAGTCCTTGCCCACAAACAGCCCCCCAACCTGAAGCAAATACTCACCAGCAACCACATACCACACAACAGAACCACGAACCCAGGAACCTATCCTTGCAACAAAGCCCGTTGCCAACTGTGCCCACATATCTATTCAGGGGACACCATCACAGGGCCTAATAACATCAGCCACACTATCAGAGGCTCGTTCACCTGCACATCCACCAATGGGATATATGCCATCATGTGCCAGCAAGGCCCCTCTGCCATGTACATTGGTCAAACTGGACAGTCTCTACGTAAAAGAATAAATGGACACAAATCAGATGTCAAGAATTATAACATTCATAAACCAGTCAGAGAACACTTCAATCTCTCTGGTCACGCGATTACAGACATGAAAGTTGCGATATTACAACAAAAAAACTTCAAATCCAGACTCCAGCGAGAAACTGTTGAATTGGAATTCATTTGCAAATTGGATACAATTAACTTAGGCTTGAATAGAGACTGGGAGTGGCTAAGTCATTATGCAAGGTAACCTATTTCCCCTTGTTTTTTCCTACCCCCCCCCCCCCCCAGACATTCTTGTTAAACCCTGGATTTGTGCTGGAAATGGCCCACCTTGATTATCATACACATTGTAAGGAGAGTGGTCACTTTAGATAAGCAGTTACCAGCAGGAGAGTGGGGTGGGGGGAGGTATTTTTTCATGCTTTGTGTGTATAAAAAGATCTTCTACACTTTCCACAGTATGCATCCGATAAAGTGAGCTGTAGCTCACGAAAGCTTTATGCTCAAATAAATTGGTTAGTCTCTAAGGTGCCACAAGTACTCCTTTTCTTTCTATATGTGAAAGAGTTAGGGATGAGAAGTTTTTTCTACATCCTTATTACTCCTTTGCCTCTACTAAAACTGCTATCAGTCGTGCCAATTAGATCCAGTCAATGGTGGATTTTTAAATGTGGATGTCTGTGCCCTGGGAGCTAGACAGAGCCTTCCAAATGATTTCATATATGCTATTACAGATAGTAACAAAATATTTCTAATTTCATGCTTATATTGAGGGGTTGGGTAGATAATGAAAAATTAATTTGCAAATTTGCAGTAGTTACATTTTAATGTGGCATACCGCTCAAATTCCTGATCACAGGATTACTGTATATACAAAGGGGGATTTCACTAGTTGTGGGATACATGGCTTCTCTTAAAGAGATTCCATGAACAGACAAAGTAACACTAAATGTATTTGTTACCCAGCCCAAACAATTCTCCAAGCTCTCTTGCTATAAATATATAGCCAATTATACATCTTTTTTTAGTTATTACTTCTAGTAAGGCCTACAGACCAAACAGGATCAGGCTTCTCATGCTAGGCATTGTACAAACGGAGTAGACGGTCCTGACTCTAATAACTTACAAGTAAAATAGATAAGATGGACGAAGGATAGGGGGCAAGGGATAGAACATACAAAGAACTATGGGATGGTGGCAAAAATCATGTTAGTTCCATGATTTTTTTGGATGGGAAGTTGGGGTAGGGGACAGATGGGAGTGTTCATTCAGAATGATTAGGTAAATTGAAAGTTAAGGAAATGGAAGAGGTGAGGAACAGACAGGTAAAAAGGAGGGGAGGGAGGCACATATATCTATATAGATAGATATAGGTATAACGATAATATTGTTACATACCCATATATATATTAACATTGTTCTAGCAATGGTTTTGGTTTAAAATGACCCAGAATGAGAATTCCAAACACACACCTAAGGCAAATAGTTGTTGTTTTGAAAAGGGTAAACAAAGTTACAGATACAGTTACTTGGGAAATAGTGAGATAAACTCACATCTTATCTGAGATAAGGGTATTAAAAACATGTGTATTAAAACTGTATAATAAACAAAATATAAGTTAATCGTAGTTGCTACAGAAAGCAACTGATACATGGCTTGAGGATATACTTAACGCCCTAAAGAGTAGGTAGACGTACAAGAGAATAGATTTCATTTGTGTTAGTGGAGTAATTTTCCAGTCAAACTCAATGTCAAAGTGAACTGTGCTAGGTAATCTTTACACTCTTTTAACACTGCTCCATGACGGCTTTAGCAAGTAAGCTCTGAAGTGGAGGCCTTGGCTGTTGTACCCAAATGGTTCCAATATTAAAATGATTTTTTTAATTGCTTCAAGAAAGCTCAACCGTATCTGTTATGGTCATAGAATGCTAGGACTAGAAGGGACCTAGAGAGGTCCTCTAGTCCAGTCCCCTGCACCTGAGACAGGACTAAGTATTATCTAGACCATCCCCGACAGGTGGTGGTCTAACCTATTCTTAAAAACCGCCAATGATGGGAGATTCCACAACCTCCCTCAGCAATTTATTCCAGTGCTTAAGCACCCTGACATTTAGGAAGTTTTCCCTAATGTACAACTTAAACCACTCTTGCTGCAATTTAAGCCCATTGGTTCTTGTCCTATTCATAGAGGTTAAGGAGAACAATTTATCTCTCTCCCTTCTGAAAACCTTTTATGTACTTAAAAACTTATTTCCCTTCTGTCTTCTCTTCTCCAGACTAAGCAAAGCCAATTTTTCCTAATCTTTCCTCATAGATCATGTTTTCTAGACCTTTAATGATTTTTCTTGCTCTTCTCTGGACTGTCTCCAACTTGTCCACATCTTTCCTGAAATGTTGTGCCCAGAAGTGGACACATTGCTCCAGTTGAAGCCATATCAGTGCAGAGTAGAGCACAAGAATTACGTCTCATGTCTTGCATACAACACTCCTGCTAATACATCCAGAATGATGTTTACTTTTTTTGCAGTTACACTGTTCGTTTATATTTTGCTTGTGATCCATTATGACCCCTAGATCCCTTTCCGCAATACTCCTTCCTAGGCAGTCATTTCTCATTTTGTATATGTGCAATTGATTGTTCCTTCCTAAAGTGGAGTACTTTGCATTTCTCCTTATTGAATGTCATTCTATTTACTTCAGACCATTTCTCCAGTTTGTCCGGATCATTTTGAATTGTATTCCTATTCTTCAATGCACTTGCAACCCCTCCCAGCTTCGTATTATCCACAAACTTCATAAGTGTACACACTATGCCATTATCTAAATCATTGATGAAGGTATTGAACAGATATGGGCCAAGAATTCATCCCTGCAGGACACCACTTGATATGCCCTTCCATCTTGAATATGAGCCACTGATAACTGGTTGGAAAACCATTACCAGAGAATAGTTATGCACCCACCCTTTAGGAGCTCCATTAGGTTGTATTTCCCTAATTTGTTTATGAGAAGGTCATGCAAGACAGTATCAAAAGCCCTACTAAAGTCAAGATATACCATGTCTACCACGTCTCACGCTCCTGCCCCCATCCACAAGGCTTGTTACCCTTCAAAGAAAGCAATTAGGTTTGTTTGACATGATTTGTTCTTGACAAATCCATGCTGACTGTTACTTATCACCTTATTATCTTCTAGGTGTTTGCAAATTGATTGCTTAATTATTTGCTCCATTATCTTTCCGGGTACTAAAGTTAAGCTGACTAGTCTGTAATTGCCCTTATTTTAGATGAGCAAATATAGTATCTTTTTCCAGTCCTCTGTAATCTCTCCCATCTTTCGTGACTTTCAATTAGATAATTGCTAATGGCTCAGAAATCTCCTCAATCAGCTCCTTGTGTATTCTAAGATGTATTTAATCAGGCCCTGGTGACTTGAAGACATCTAACTCATCTAGAGTAATTTTTAAATGTTTCCCCACCCCCCCCATTTTAACCTCTGATCTTACCTCATTTTCATTGGTAGGCACTATGTTAGAGGTCCAATTGCTTCTAAGCTTTTTGGTGAAAACTGAAACAAAATATTTTACCACTTCTGCCATTTCCACATTTTCTGTTATTGTCCCCTCCCCTGCCCCTTGAGTAACAGGCCTACCCTGTCCTTGGTCTTCCTCTTGCTTCTAATGTATTAGAGTAACAAGAAACCATTCTACATGTCTCTAGTTAAATTAATCTCATTTTGTGCCTTGCGTGCTTCCTTCTGTTTATACACATCCTTTGTAATTTGACCTAGTTTCCACTTTTTGTAGGACTCTTGAGGATCAGATCATTGAAGATCTCCTGATTAAGCCAACATGGTCTCTTGCCATACTTCCTATCTTTCCTATGCAGTAGGATAGTTCACTCGTGCCCTTAATAATGTCTCTTTGAAAACAGCCAACTCTCTCAAACTGTTTTTTTCTCTCTTAGACTTGCATCCCGTGGAATCTTAACTACCAACTCCCTGAGTTTGGTAATGTCTGGAATCCATTATCATACATGTTTTCCATAGCTTTCAAAGGCTGACATGTTTTAATCTTTACCTATTAAGTCTTTAGGAATGTACCACTACCAGTTTAAATTCCATGGTGATTGATGTACTTGAAATACGTAGATAGAAAAGATTCCTCTTAGGTTGTTTTGATTCTCCTTAATGAATTCTCGTGGCATTTCTGACAACTGACAAAGTTATACCCATGCCCTTCACTTCAAGAACTGCCAATCAGACTTTGACCCCTTGACTATTCTAACATCCCATTTTACAGATGTCTTGCTCCCTGCCCTGCTGTAATGCTGTGTCTTTATGCTGCTGTTTTCTCCTCAATGAGGATCTTTCCTAACTGCATGGGCCCTTCCCACATCAACTTTATGATCCAAGGTAGCTAGTTGTGCCCAAGGAAGCATGCCAAGATGCATATATTCAGAGCACTTTGGAAATGAAATGGAGAATGCAAATGAAAACCAAGTCCAGATGCTCATAGTGATGGCTTCTGACAGCTGTACTATGTCCTTTGGAAAAAAGGAAGAGTGTTTGTAATGGTCTCTTTCCTGCGCTTAGCACTGTGGAGTCATGGATTTTAGTGCTGTTTCAGTGCTCCAAGGGAGACACAGGGCTTACTGCCTTTCCAGGAAGGTGTGCCATAGTCCATCCACATTTGTCAGGATAGAACATTAGCTCCTAGCCCTGGGTAAGCTGTCCTCCCCTGGAAAAGAACCAGAGCTACACAATTACTACCCTCCAGAAGCAAGCAGGAAGCATGGAAAGAATCTACTACTGGTCCTGACTAGCATCATTATGGTCCTCCCTTTCTCTCCTCCGCTGTTGTAGGAACACAGTCAAGGTTCCCCCCATTCCCCGACCTCTCTACAGGAGGGAGTGAGAAGGCAATCTCATGAGCTGTCACCTACTGTCCACTTGTGCTGAGAACAACAGCTGTCCAGGATAGCGTGAGGATGTTAGACCCTCTTTATGCCCTGGTGTGGTTGTGTAGGGCTAGGCCACAAGCTTAAGGGACAAATACCCATTTCTAAACAAATATGAGGGTCAGCACTCGCAAGTGAACACACACAGTTAAAAGAATTCTATCCATAGCCAAAATTTTTGCATCTCAGACTCCCATTACTTTCTGCCTATCACTGAGGAGATTAGACAAGTCTCAGTGATAGTCAATCCTCATGTTAAGAGCTTTCTACCCTAGGTCTGCCAATCAGACCCATCTCTGGGACTCACACCACATAAAGAATCCTATTAGCCTCTTTGCAGGAAGCGTAACTTCACACACTTGGCTCCCAAAATGCGCATTCTCAATAGGATGATTGTTTATTGGCCAAGAGATTCACTTAGATCCAGTTATAAACAAAATAATGCAAGCTGTTGTCTTTTCTGCAACACACGTAATACAATATCCTGGCTACATTCCTTCAATTGTGAAAGATGGTCCTAACGCTTACGTTCATTGGGATCCAGGTCAAATTTCCTTTATATCCACTAGGGACATAAAAGCGTGCTCTTTCTCACAACCTCTCTGTTGTCTATGATTGCCTACATATGCTCTTTATAAATGTAATCTATGTACTAACACACAGCTGGAAGCAACTTTGTTACCTTCTCCAGCCTACATAGCCAGTTACAGTTTTCTAGTCTGCTCTAAAAAGGAGATCTCAAGCTACCGGATAAGTGATAGCAGTGGGTTACTTACACTTCCCTCTCCTTTTCTGCTCCACTTTTAACTTTGGACCACAAACCAGACTTCAGATGAAGAGGTGCAACTGCATTTGGCTCAGTTTTCTTAACTTCCTTCTGTGCTTTATGTGATTTTGTATCTCATCTCTTTATTATGTCTCCTAAAAAAACTACGTGTAGCTGCAACAGTGCATACTGCAGCTATTTGTTTGCTTTATGGTGTTAGTCCCAGACAGCCTATTATACCGGAGCTACACAGAACATATGCTGGTTCTATTTACTTCTAGTTTATTGAAATTGATCTACACAGACGTACATGGATTGGTTCCTTGGCCCTTGAGAAAGTTTCTCCTTCCTATGCCTCTTGCAGCTGTTGAGATCAGCTAATATGCTTTCACTGTCAGCAGGGGCCAATGATAAGTGTTTTGCTGCCCAAGGTGGAAAAATGTTTTTGGTGCCCCCCTTTCCTCCAAGCACACTGGGAGAGCAAAAAAACCATCACACCACAAGCACATACACACCACTGAGCAATGTGCCATCCCTGCCCCTTTCTCCTGGATGATTTGGTGTCCCCAGAAGTTGGTACCCCCCTCTGACCACCTGTCCCTAAGGATGGCTCTGACTGCCAGTATCTAGATTTGTATAAGAGGAACAAGGTGGTGGTGGTGGAGGGGAGGGGGGAAGTTGGCTGGTGGGAAGGGAGAAGGTTTCCCATTTACTAACATATAGATAAAGATAAATAGCTCTTGTATGAAAACAGTTTCTGCTAGCCTCAGATAATGGACTTCCCTTTCTCTGCCACTAACAGGTTTTTAAAAACTCATCCTATCTTTCAAAAGAATCTAACCCCATTATTCACCCTCTGTCCTTCACTATTAGTATTTAAAAATGATAAACATCTCTACCTGGTCAATGTGCTCACTTCTCCAGGGCTTGGTTTTCAGATGATGAAATTCATCCCTTTGGTGATACCTATCACTTCCACGGGCCCTCTGCATGAGCACATGTCAACCCTCGGAGAAGCAAGGCTTTAAGGTGGCTCTAGATCTTAAGGAATGAAATTTTGGCCCTAATTAAGTCAACGGGAGTTTAGGTCTTCAGCATTCAGCTGGAAATATATTTCTTCCAGCTAGGTGGTAGCCTTAAAAAAAAGGGGGAGGGCTATTTTGGGCATTTGTTTCTTGTTTTCAAAAGTAGGATGAGTAAATGGCAGTCAGCCTATGATTTTGAGTGAAAAATAACGGTTTACATTTCCAAAAGAAGTAGGTGGGCATGCAGGACTGCAAGCCATGGACCAAAAAAATCAGAATCCAGCAGAGTCCTAGGGAAGTTTAACTGCTGGGAAATTTCATTCTCTTTTGGGTTTAATATCTGGAGTCACAAAACTTGGAATGGCCAAAATTAGTTGCTGCTCTTACTAGGGGAAAGAGGACAATAGAAAGGAATGGAGGGGGTGAAGAGATCTGATTACAACAGATTTGCTATAACATTTTTAATCAGGAAAATCAATGAGAACGCTTTGGATTTTTAAACACATTTTTAATCCACTAATGTTAAAAACAAACAAAAATAGTTGCTCTCATCTGAGCCCAGAATGTTTTGCTCTTTTGCACTGTTTTCTGCCAACTCATTAGCAGCAAATTCTGGGCCAAATTCTAGTCCCAGCTGCACACAAGCAGCTCACATCTATTTCAAATGGGACGTACCTTTGTGTATCTGAAGCAACATTTGGCCCACTCTGTTCATTGTCATGGGAAGAATCAGAGAAGTTTCATTTCAGAAATAGAAACCTTTTTTAACGTAAGTAACAAAAACCCAGTTTCTGCTACTCTAAAAGCATGACTTCGAAAATAACGCATATTTTCATACCATAGTTCCGAGAAGTTATTGCAAATAAAGGTACCTTCTGTAAAAAAAACAAACAAACAAACAAAAAAAAAAGCACAACCCTCAATAAAAACCAAAATCCTATGCTTTTGAAAAAGGATTAGTGACAGGAGGAAACTTGCAAATGGTGAAAGATTTCATTTTCCCCACTTATTTAAAATTAAATTTAAATTAAAATTAGCAAGCAACTAGGTTGGTATCATTCAAATCTGATTTTCAATTATTCTAGCAGGTGACTTCAGAGTCTGTACTGGCCGCAATGTCCCAATCATAAAGCAAACAAAAAACAAACCCAACATCCTGTTAAGATTTGTACTTTGCTTTTCTTGAATAACTTCAGATGGATGAATCTCCCTCCATTTCACATGTGCAAAAAAATACATAATCTTTCAAAAGCCAGGTAACAGAGTTATTGGGCCTTGATTTTGTACATCTGAAGCATGCAGCATTGGAACTGTTGAAGTTCCATTTCATCCCCTATCAGAACTTTTATAGGTGGCCTCCTGGAGAAACTTGAGTAGTGCATAACTATTGTGCAGACCTTCTGAGCAGAGGTGAATTTCACCCATAATGAAGAGCATAAGCTATTTAAACATTACCTGTAGCTGTTAAGTCCCCCAGATCCTGACCATATATATTTCCACAACTGACTAAAAATCAAGAAGAGCATAAAAATATTTTTAAACCTAATTATTTTAGTTGTAAAACTTGAGTTTTTACAGAACTTTTTTACCATGTTGAAAAAAACCCTATTATATCTTCCCATCCATCTCCATGCAAATGTAGGGATTTTCGTCTACAGGACAATTTCTGGTGATTTGAATACTCTACTTTGGGAAAATATTACTGTCACAGGGCACACCACTGATCTGTCACCTCCTCCTGGTTGCTCTGGGGATTAGCTCTAGAGGTCAACACTCCCTTAAGTAGTTTGTATGCCATCACTGTCTCTCCCTCTGATCTGCAGAGCCTCTCTTACTCCAGGAACTACAATGGCCTTTTCATGACTCAGCCCTCCAGCCAGGTCACTCAGTGTTTTCACCTTCTGGGGTGGCAAAGTCCCCTCTCCCTAGCAGTCCTAGCCAGTCTTCCCTTCCACTGCCTCAGTGGCTCACAGGGGAACCTAGGCCTGCCCTCTACTCTGAGTTCCAGACCAGGGACTCTCAGCTCAGCAGTTCTGGGTTTTCCTCTCTCATCCCTCACTGCTCCTTCCCTGGACTGCTTCCTAACACACATGGTTCCCCGCAGTGAATCAGTTCCAATCCCTCTTCCCAAAGAGTGACTGCTACCACCAGCCTTTCCCACCAGCCCTCCTTTTAATGCTCACAACCTCTGGACTTTATACAGGCCCCTGCTGTTCCTGCCCAGCTGAACCTGCTTCCATTAGTTCCCTGCTCCCTAGCTCCTCCTCCAGGTGCAGGCTGGGGCGTTAATTGGCCTGCCTGGCCACCTTAACTCCTTTTAAATCCTGTGCTCCTGTTGGGTGGTTACCCCAATCACAATTATTTTTGCCAGTGAGCCAGTTTTTTTGCTGCAACCATGATGAAAATTTGCAAGGGACAAAGCTGTTCATTTTGCCGGAATTCTTCCTCGTGCAAAATGTTTGTCATGTTCACAGCAACAAGCTTAGTGTTGGGCCCCCCCCAACAACTGTTAAAAACAACGCTCCCAACCCCAATAGGACTGTTTCAAAATTTGTGCTAACAAGAGGTGTTTGAGTTTCTGAGAAACACTAAAAGCACATTTTCCCGCAGTTTGTCTGCGGTACAAATTACTCACACAGCCTTGTTTTGGTGCTCCATTTATAGCAAGCCCTTGGAATGTACCAAACACAGCAGTGAGGGTTTCTTATAACAATGTAAAGAGACTTATTTACCATTGTACTTGCAGAATGTATTTTAATGCTTACCTTTCTTACTCTGTGCGGATACGATCACATTAGACTCTTCAAGTTCATAAGCCATTTTGATATTTTTTTAAAACCCATTTACTGAGCTGAATGTTACTGCACATGTTGTCCCACTAACCCACTGTTGCCCAAACCACTGACATTAGTTACTATGGAAACTGTATTTCAAAGAGGGAAAAGTGAAGTGAGATTGAAAGAAAGACAAAGTGAAGGATACGGCAAATGTGGACATTAGCAAAGTGTGTGCTGGTATGTGGTATGTCACTGATTGGGATTACTTATTGCCATATTATGTTTGTCTCAACGTTCATCAAATTAGTGCTCATTTCTCCTGTACTGCAAACCCTAGAATCATCCAAAAAACTTTTGTCCAAGCTTCCACCATCTCCTTCCCTCTGGCTTGATACCTTCAAACTTTCCCCCTTCAAGTCCATTCAAAATGCTTCCACTAAGATTATCTTCCTGGCTTTTCTCACTCACTGTATCACAGCCACCCTAAATCCCTGCATTAGCTCCTCCTAACTCTATCAAAATATACAGTTCTCTAACTTTCAAAGCCTCATTGTGCTCTACCTAGCACAAAGTCATCTCCCATCTTCACTCTGCTGACGAGGCCAACCTTGAACACCCCACTGTGCACCTCTCCCACTATTATCTTCATGCATTATCTCATGCTACCCCTTCTGACTGGGAGACACTCCCTATCAAAAATCCATGAAGCCACTGCTTTATTGCCTTGCAAAGTCACCCCTCAAAAACTCGCTTCTATCTAATGCATACAGAAAACTGACCTCTGCTACCAAAAGGGCAGGTGTCCAGTTGCAATTGTTGCTAACCATCAGCTAGGAACTCTGCATGCAGTTTAGCAATGATCAAACATATTATACTCTCCCTCCTAACACTCACTGGTTTGTTTCAGCCACCTTTTGTCTTTTATAGCAGGAAATATAATTAATTGTGTGTTCATACAAGTTCCTAGCACCATGGGGCCTGACCTGCATGAGGAATTCAGGCACTGCTGCAGTACAAGTTAAACAAAAGACAACTGATAAATACAGATGTTTAAGAGGAGTAATATTTGCCAGAGTCCATGTCTGTCTCTAAGGCAACTGTCAACAGGAGAATAACAGACCTATTGCAGAGGGGAAAGGAGGAAAGGCTACAACAGCCAAAAATCACTGCTTTACTTCACTGTGATTGAGAGAGCAGGAGGCTTGGATAAGAATAGCTTGTTTAGTGTCATTCTTCCATCAGTTACTTTTGTGGAGAAGGAGATGTGATAATCTACACCAAACTCCTCCAAACATTGAGTTTAATATAATCATCAAGAGGAGGATATGGCCTTATTGAAGAAGTAGCCTGCAACTGGGTTCCTTCATTTTTCATTTAAAAGTAAAGAGCTCCAATTCCCTTTTAAAGGAAAAGCAGGACCGATCTGGATTTTATATTGATTAGAACTGGTTGGAAAACAATTTGTCGCATGGGAAATTTGACATTTTGAAACTCATCTTGAATTGGGTCAAAGTCTTTTTTGTGGATTAGAAATTCCTTTTTAAAAAAAAAAAAGTTTAGAAACATCAACATGACTTTAAAGTAATTTGAAATTATCAGCACAAACAAAAAATGACATAAGTGTTGCATTTCAATTCTGAGTTGTTTTGCATTTTTTCCCATCAAAGTCAAAATATTGATGGAAATTTTGCCATTGATGATAGCTGGAAAACTGTTCAGCTGAAAAAGCATTTCAACCAGCTCTAACACATCATGTGTCCCACTCAGCTTTCGGTGGAAGCAGAGTTGTCCAGACTGACCAATGCCTCTGTTGGATTCTCCAGTCACTTTGCTAGACAAAAGTTAGCTCCATTTTCAGTCTTTGAATAAAATACAGGACCAAACTGGATCTGATGCATCTTTTTCTGCTGCTCTAACTTGGAGTAGGTTGGAATTTAGTTCTTATTCTTTTATGATCTGTTTTAGACATTACATCGTAAACCTGCATTGTGCATAGCATCATATACGGTTGTGGTTAGGAATTTAAAATAAAAGGATGCTATATATTCCTTGTGGACACAGAGAAGCTACTTTGGGCAATTTATTCCATCTGAGCCAGCCTCTGTGCAGGAGCTCCATGCCAGTCCAGAGCTCTGCCCTTGTGGAACAATTTATATGATTGAGGCTTATAAGGTTTTTAAAGCCCGGCTTGACAAAGCCTTGGCTGGGGTGATTTAGTTGGTGTTGGTCCTGCTCTGAGCAGGGGATTGGACTAGATGACCTCCTGAGGCCTCTTCCAACCCTAATCTTCTATGATTCTATTATTATGATTGCACAGGCAATTTCTCCTTTAAAAGGCATTTCTAAGTGAATTAAAGGAAGCCTTATATGGATCCTCTTTCATTATATATGAAAGGGAAAATTCCATCAGTGCTGTAGTTTGAAATATTGCTTCTAAAAAAGCAAACTTTGGAACCACATTGTCACCTCTACCATTAGCTGTTAGACTCACGTTTAGCCCACTGTGAGGACAGGAGTAATATACCCCACACTTTGTGTCAGACTGCCCGTTACTCAGCACACATGCTTCATCATACGATGGATTGAGCTTTTCGCTTTAGACTTGATTTGTATTGATTTCTCATGCTTATTACAAAAATTCATATTTGCAGTTGACAAGAGCAGACAAACTCTTGTCAGGAGGACAAAAAAAAAACCCAAACAAAAAACAAACAAACAAAAAAATCCCTTCCACCACCGCGCTAAATCTAGCACAACACAAGACAGTTTTAGGAAGCTCCAAGTGGGTAGGGAATGCTGAGGTTGTTGCATTGCAGAAGCCCAGTGCTGGGACAGAGGAGGCTGATCCTTGATGGGGCTCAATATCCAGTCATCCCCCTTGATAGTATAATGAAAAATAACATCTCCATGGGGGGAAAGGAGCTTGCCACTGCTTTTTCTACTGGTGCTGCCACCCATGCAGACTACTGAAGTGAATAACTTCCATGGATCAAGAGGATCAAGCTGACTATCAGAGGCTCGTTCACCTGCACATCCACCAATGGGATATATGCCATCGTGTGCCAGCAATGCCCCTCTGCCATGTACATTGGTCAAACCGGACAGTCTCTACGTAAAAGAATAAATGGACACATATCAGATGTCAAGAATTATAACATTCATAAACCAGTCAGAGAACACTTCAATCTCTCTAGTCACGCGATTATAGACATGAAAGTTGCGATATTACAACAGAAAAACTTCAAAACCAGACTCCAGCGAGAAACTGCTGAATTGGAATTCATTTGCAAATTGGATACAATTAACTTAGGCTTGAATAGAGACTGGGAGTGGCTAAGTCATTATGCAAGGTAACCTATTTCCCCTTGTTTTTTCCAAAGCCCGCCCCCCATTCCTCAGATGTTATTGTTAAACCCTGGATTTGTGCTGGAAATGGCCCACCTTGATTATCATACACATTGTAAGGAGAGCGATCACTTTAGATAAACTATTACCAGCAGGAGAGTGGGGTGGGGGGAGAAAAAACCTTTTGAAGTGATAAACACCCATTTTTTCATGGTCTGTGTGTATAAAAACATCTTCTGTATTTTCCACAGTATGCATCCGATGAAGTGAGCTGTAGCTCACGAAAGCTTATGCTCAAATAAATCGGTTAGTCTCTAAGGTGCCACAAGTACTCCTCTTCTTTAAACTGAATGTGATGATTCCTGTTCCCCCCTCCCCCAAACTACTAACTGATATTAGACTTTAAATATATTGTCCATGCAAACTGTAAAAAGAATCGAATGGTCATCCTCATGACCCTTAAATAAGTGAGTCAATTATTCAACGACGTCTGGAATGTTTATTTCTTTGCAATGTCTAGCCGGCATTTTTACAAATTGTTATTTCATCAGGCAATTCTTCGTGGAGAAGCCACACACTTTGCATAATGGGGCTCTGACACAGGTTTGCCTAAGACATATCCAGGAAAAAAAGCTTTTTAAAACAAATAGAAACTCACTGGTATGAAGCAGCAAGATGAAAGGCCTGGTTGTAGTGTTACATAATTGTAGTTATTCTATGCAACCACTAGATGTGTAAACTGCATTGAGCAGGAAGGGGCGTGGTCTTAAAGAGAAAGAGGGCAACTATCTTGTTAACTATAATAACAAACAAAAAACTGTAGCAGTGATGATACTGTAGCAATTTTATCATGAGTCTGGAGATATTATGTGTTTTTGTTTAAGGCCCCAGCTCTTGCAGACTAATTAAAGGAATTTCAACATTATTTTAAAATAAATTAATGAGAGTAAAACCTTAGTCCTTGTAGTTGTGGAGATAAGCTTGCAAATTTGACCTATATGCAACCCAAAGGCTCCAAGACAGAAGTTGAGACTAATCAAATTTAATATTTAAAACAAAAAATTAGGATTTCCGTGTTGCCAACTCATGATTTTATTGTGACTTAAAATAGCTGGTATTTTTTCTAAGAATATTTTTTCTGGAAATCAAGAATTTGCATCAAAATCTCAGCTTTTACTTAAAATAAATAAATAAATAAAAAGCAAGCCCGTTCCTAACCTAAACCCTAATGGTTATGGAGAAGAGCTTCGAAATGTGATCTGAGTGCCAATTAAAGGCTCAGGAAGCAGAGGACATGACAAGAACTTCATTGTAAGAGTCCCTCAAGATTGAAGCTGATCTCATGGTTCTATTTCTGGAGCCATTCGAGAAGAGAAACACAGATGCAGAAGGAGCTGATGGAAAAAGCTGTCTGCTGTGGTGGTTTAAAAACTCAAAGTAACAGGAAAGTGAGCCTTTGGACTGGGAAAGGGGAAGAGTCCAAATCCCCCTGAATATTTAAGGGTACAGGACATCACATGATTTTGCATGTCCTGACTCATGTTTTTTCGAATGCTTGGAGTTGATGATATAGGTGTAGCTCCATATATTAGGACACGCGTTCATGGAAAAAAAAATCTGTTATGGATAGAAAAAAAAACACCTCAAGGCCTTGGAAAAATGTTATTAAAAAAACCCTGTTGAATCATTGCTAGACCACGGTTCCACTCACAACAACCTCCAGCAAAGTTCAGGATTTCATGATCCCTCCAGAGTATGGCCCTCCACCATAAATGATGGCATCATCCAAGCATCGTGTGTATTCTCTTGTGGCTGTACAATCTGATCTGCAAGGAACATCACCATGAACAAATGTTACATAGGATCCCGCTTGTGCCACTTCAGTAAGTGTGAACGGGGCAGTTGTTGGTAGGGTGACCGGATAGCAAGTGTGAAAAATCGGGACAGGAGCGGGGGAGGGGGGGAGGGGAGTAATAGGTGCCTATGTAAGACACAGTCCCAAATATCAGCACTGTCCATATAAAATCGGGACATCTGGTCACCCTAGTTGTCGGTGAGGCACCCATTGAAGAAGATTTGCTATGATGTTTGTCCCTCTTTTCCATTAGAGTCTGTATATCCTAGGTTGCCATTGTGAGATCTCATTTTTCTCAGAGTGGCTGTTATATGGATGATCTACCAGTTGTGATGAACTGGCCAGATTAGTTGTTTAGTTCAGACATTCTACTTCCTTCCCTAAACTTGAAGAAGTGCTCTGTGTAGCTCAAAAACACAAATTGGTCAAACCAAACAAACAAACAAAAAAACCCAAACAAACAAATAAAAAACATGACCTTTCCTACCTTTTGTTTCTCATATCCTGGGACTAACATGGCAACAACACTGCAAAATGGCTAGAGTTAGGCAGGCAACATTTAGGGCACCCTTTCCAGCCCCCTTCCCTCTCTAGGGTGAGCAGTGTGGGCTTTAAGAAGGGCTGCTGAATCATCTAGATCAGTGGTTCCCAAACTTGTACCACCGCTTGTGCAGGGAAAGCCCCTGGCCGGCCAGGCCGGTTTGTTTACCTGCCGCATCCGCAGGTTCGGCCGATCGCGGCTCCCAGTGGCTGTGGTTTGCTGCTCCAGGCCAATGGGAGCTGCTGGAAGTGGTGTGGGCCGAGGGACGTACTGGCCACCGCTTCCAGCGGCTCCCATTGGCCTGGAGCAGCAAACTGCGGCCACTGGGAGCCGCGATCAGCCAAACCTGCAGACGCAGCAGGTAAACAAACCGGCCCGGCCCGCCAGGGGCTTTCCCTGCACGAGCGGCGGAACCAGTTTGAGAACCACTGATCTAGGGTTTTGCTGAGCATCCTTGCTGCCCAGCATTCCAAGGCTGAAACCCCAGGATCTCGGGTCTCATGTATGTAGGTGTTCATCTGCACCTATCACGGCACCACTTGCCTATCACTGCAGGACTTTCTTAATTATAAGTGAATACTTATAGGGTTTTTCCCCCCTTTAAACTGAGAGGACCATTGCATGGGGGCAATCATACTCCCTGAGCTACTGAATTTGAAGACCAGTGGCATGCATGGTCGTAATCGCTAGGAGCTTTGTTAGCTGCCATGGATAGCCACTGACATCTTTTTGCTTTGTCAGGTCTTTCATATTCCAGGACATGTCACTGCAGTGCCTTTCCAGCCACTGTACCAAGAGGTCTCCTCTGCCCGCTCCTCCAAAGCAGACTTAGCATGCTGGAGATAGGCTCCCTCCCGGCCCTTCCAACTCCTCTCTCATGAGTTTAGCCTGCCAGCTGGATGCATGTCCCGGGATGTGGCTGTTGCCACATACTAGCAGCAGCTTGGAGCCACCGATGACGGATGTTTGTGATATGAGGACTCATGAAAGAACCATTCAGTGAGTGCAACTGTCCTTACTGTCAGAGGTGTTATTTTTCCTTCTACCCCCTATTTTCTCCAGAGTACAAAAAAAGGAAACACAACCAGAGGTGGAGTAGGCTCGAGGCAGCAACCTGGTAGCTGGTTGTGGGAACAAGACCTAGTTGTCTGGGAGCTGGGACTAATAGTTCGCTTCCCAGCCCAGCTCTCAGCCTGTCACTAGCAAGAGGGCTAGCAACATCTATCAGTATGTCCTCACTTGTTCTCCTAATCTTACTAGGAAACGTTGTTGATTATATTGCATGTTTTCTGGGGGGCAGTTGTTAGTGGCTAGACACCTCTCCCCCCACAAAAATCAGTCCCTAAACCAAGCAGAACAGCTACTTCTCAAATAAATTGGTTAGTCTCTAAGGTGCCATAAGTACTCCTTTTCTTTTAGCTACTTCTAATGGCTCTTTTCTCCCTTTACAAGAGAGCTTGGAATCTTCTGCTGTGTTTACATACTAAACCCAATGAAAAGTATGCTCCTGAGAGCAGATGAAATATGCCCACTTTAAGGCAATTCTGTGCAGAGCCATATAAGTTCTTATCCAAGGCTATGAAGCAAAGTTTTAAGAGAGTTAGACCCAGTGACCAATAGTGCTGTTTATGTGAATGAAGCAATACAAATGCTTTAGCTTTTGTTAAGCCTGGCTCATTTTAAGTGAAATTCACCCAAGCATGGAGGCATTGGACATCACTTAAGTAAACCGTAAACTGGGGCAAGAGTAGATGGATCAGATGCAGCTTGGTATGTTGCCGAAGGTTGCTCTGTGGTAGGTGTAGTAAGGCTGGTGTGGTGGGAACAGGGATGATGAGACAGGATAAGGGGCACCACATCCATTGAGGTAGAACCAGCAGCAAGGAATCAGTAGGGGGTTTAGCCATTGTTCTACCCTACAGGAATGAGTAACCACAGCAAAAAAAAAAAGAAAAAAAAAAAGGAAAGAAAGAAAGATATGGCTACATTCCCAGAGCTTGCTTGTATAGTGGTGGGATGAATGGATTTTATTTCCCAGGAAGGTCCCTGCATGAATCCTGAATACTTGTTCCCTGTGCAGTGAGGGATGAATTTTAATCTGAAACCATATTGCTTTAAAGGAAGGTTTTACCAAACAACTTGCTTATTCTAGGTTTTGAACCCTTGACAGAGTCATACAGAAAATTAATATTGCCATAACGAACAAAGCAGATGAATTTCTTACTCCTGCAACTACATTTCAAAACCCAGTATCAAATATTTCCATCCCATAAGAAGAAATCCTCTTTTTTTAAAAAAAAATTTCCAGTGGATGCCTTTGGTCTCCATGGAAACTGCTCAGCAAAGGCGGTTTGAAGTGTTACATATTATTAATATATCTTATATTCACATAAATGTTGCCAGAAGATCTGTCATATCTGTTCAAGTGTAAAGTACCATGGGAGTTAAGCAAAGGAATGCATTAAATTGAAAGTCATTGTAGCCCATCATTGTTGACACTGCTGGCCTTAAAAAGAACTTCAATGACACCCCTGAGAACAATGCTGAAAAAAAAATCAATAATTTCACTAAAAAATGCACCAATTATTATAGTCAGCAGGCTCATAATAATAAAAAAAATACATATTCCATTATATAAGCTTATTGAATGTTGGGTAGGTTATAAACACAATCTTACTCATGATGCACTTGTTTATCAGTAGAACTTTACATTAATATAGCTTGTTTGGATCAATATTATTTGATTATTAATGCAGATTATATACATTAAACATATACATATGCCTCTGTTTCTTCTCTCATTGTCAAGGTGTGACAGCTAGCTGAAATCCTCAGACAAAAATTGTCAAAGAACTAAACTTAGTTTGTAATCATCAAATTCAATCTCGCACATGATTTAATATTAAAGAATGGATAACGTTATACTACTTCCATTTGTAGTCAAATGGTTATATTAAATAGTTGCTTGAAAGTGTTTGAAACTCTACACTGAATTCCCATGGATCTGAGTTCTCTGCAAGAAGATACTTGTATTGAAGGATTTGTACATTGTAGCAACACACCACTATATGAAAAACTTAAAGTTCCACTGATGGACCAATAGCCTAAATAAGAACTAGACACCTGAGGTCCTGTAAAAGGGCACATGCAGTTGAATTGCTTGATAAAGAAAGAAAGATTTACTGGGCAGAAAGTTACTTTACACTATTTTCCTATCTTCCAGCTGTATGAATGACAAAGCTATGATGGCATCAGTGACCCCTAGTGAGCTACTGATCTCACTGCATGACCTCGTCACTAAACCTCTGTGTTAGCCCAGCTATAAAAATTGTGCAAAGAGAGGGGGATCTCACTAAGAAAAAAGAAATCAAATGCTGCTTCTTAGCTGAGATATATTTGGGTCAAGCAAATTGCAAGGGGAGAAAAAAAAGACAAAACCACAAATGCTATTGTGAGTGACACAGGCTTTAAAGAGGATACTGAGCTAGATCTTGATGTTGCCATGACAGAGAGAGGGATTGTAGATTCATCTGTACAGTAAGGAGACAAGCAATTTGCAAAGAGCCCCCAATACCCACCTTTGAAGTCTGATGGCCTTCCTCCCCTCCCCAATAGATTGCATTAATTTACTTCATCATCTCCTCCAGGGACTCTGAGGAGACAATTAATTCTCAAAGAAACAAAGATGATGCAAATAAACCAACATTCAGTGAAACTGTTTAACACACAAGCAAGAAAACCTACATTAAAGATCCAAACAAAGTGAGGAAACACTAAAAGAAATGGACAGAGACAAAGCAGTTGAGGTAACACCTTTTACTGGACCAACCTCTGTTGGCGAAAGAGACTAGCGTTCAAGTTACACAGAGCTCTTCTTCAAGTTTGATTTACAGGAGTGCTGAACACTCACAGTTGCAACTGTCATCAAGGGGAGCTGTGCTTTGCCCGTATGAAGAGCTTTCATGCTAAGTACTGTGAAAATTCAGATCCTAAACACCCAAAATTAGTGGTTACTTTTGACTAGTCTCTGTGCCTCTGCTCCCCAACTGTACATTGCACCTTCCTACTGCACATGAACTTCTCATTGCTGATGCGCTCTGATACTACCAGTCCATTTAGAACAATCACCAATTCTGTCTACAGAGAGGATGTGAATAGTGTGCAGTAAGTGTCGCCTCCTTGTTCAGCATGTGGTCCCAGAATACAAAACATTGAACAGCTGCTCATTAAGTGAGCACCATCCATTCTGTGCACCAAATGAGGCAGGGGTCTTGATAGGTCCTCGTAGGGGGAAGGTCCTGGTAGGTCTTGGTAGGGAGAAGGGAGAATATGTGATCATGTAATGAAAGACTGTATCCTAATGCATACACTCAACAGGATGCACAGGCAGCCTTAATTCTGGCATTTCCTAATTTATGAGTGCTTGATTTTACCACCCTAACATTTTAGCCTAGGGGTGTGTGTGTGTGTGTGTGTAATTTCTTAGCTTTTGAAAACAAGACCAACCTCCCCCCTCCCCTCAAAAAAAAAAAAAAACCAACAGAAATTCCATCATGTGACAGCATATTCACACCCACACCCACCCACCAGCATGGTTGAAGCCTTTAGATCCACTACACAGGACTCTGCCACTTGAGGTGGTGGAGCGACTGATAGCAACAGTAGAATGTCATCCTCTATGTGGAGCAGCACGGGGGCAGGCAGGAGGATGGGATACTTTGCTAGTGGGTTTCACAGATTTGCTGACAGCAGAGGAATGGTGAGACTCAGGAATCTTGGGTTCCATCCCAGGTTTTGGAGGGGCATGTGCTCTAGGGGACAGACCCTTCTGTCCACTCCCACACAAGCATGACAACCTTCTGACCCAGCCACACAAAACATGTCCTTATCGTAGTCCCAACCTCTTCACCGAGTCAATTGCAGGCTGCGCTTCCAGTTTCCTTACCCAGCCACTCCTAGTCTCACTCCTCCAGATTCCTCCCCACTACCAGACTCTCTCTTTGTGCAGCTATTCTCAATTCAACATCCTCCCTTGTCCCTAGTCTCATTGACAAGCCAGTCCCAGTTCTGCCCCAGCTCCTTGTAAGGTCTGTCCCCACGTCTTCTCATGTCCTTACCTCCCACCCCAATGTTTCTCACTCTGAGTCTTCCCCTCCTCATCCTTGAGAGTTTTGCACCAGCAGATCCCTTTTATGCTGAGGTAACAGGTTGACTTACACTTCTGAATATCACCCCCACTCCAAAAAAATACCAAAAAAAATCATTTGTCATTTGACAATCTTGGCCACGGAGTCAGTCATTTGAAAGATGGGCTCCTGCCACAAAAAAACATAACAAAAAACAAACCATGGCCTCTCTCAAGTCCAGATCTAGGCACAGACCAGAGTTCTTCAGCGCTCTAAGTTGTTCAGTCCAGAGTTTCAGTACAAACCCATCGGTTTGATGTTTGCAATGCTTTTAGGACAAAATCTGATACGTAGAGCTACTTGAGAATTTTCCAACAAAAAAGCATTCTGTTGGAAAATGCTGCTTGGTTGAAGCCAAAAAACTTTCTACAGGAATGCCCATTTTAAAACAAAATTTTGTCAAACTTCAAAAGCATATCGATAAGGTCTAAACGCTGTCAGTTTCAAGGTGGAACAATTGGACTTTGTTTTGAAGATTCTTCCACAAAATAAATTTTAAAGAACAAAACACAGTGTTTTGGTTGGCTTGAAATTATTTTCTCAAACATTTTACTCTGTGAGAAATGGAGTTTTGTTTTTATTCCAATTTGGAACAAAGACAAGTTTCAAAATCACTGAGTTGCCAGCAAAAGAGAAGTGACAGTTCCTGCACTACTCTCCTGCTATGTAAAACTAATGGCTTGAGTTAACCAAAATTTCCCCAAACTGGGGAATCTAAACACCACAATATAACTATCTTATCAAAATCATCATATTTGTAAATTGTTACATCTAAAATGCGTGTAAGGGGACTTGAATGATAGTTTTAATTAAATCTCAACCTCTTTACCTATATATAGATATATGAACGTTAGAGATGATAACATTGTTCTGTGAGTTCTCCATTCATATCCCTTTTTAACATGATTTCCATTTGTGGCTAATCTTTGCCTCTGTACACAGACTGTTTTCTATTCAGCACCCCTATTTTATCTCGTATTCCATGGCTTTCTAAACTAAGCCGTTGATAGCAGATGCGAAACGCTTTTTGAAAATCTAAGTACATCATATCCACGGAATTTACTTTATCTATAATGGCAGTAATATCTTCAAAGAACTTCAGCAGCTTAGTTGGCCATGACGTCCTCTGCCCCAGTCCAGGCTCACTTAGTCAAACTGCTTTTCTGTAGAAATGTACAAAATAATGTCACAGATTGACATCAGCCCTTTCCTCTTCCTAAAATTAGCTTTACTCCAAGGCTTGTAAGTGATGGTGTTCACATCTAGTGGAAGTTTAACTAGTCTCCCTCCACCCCATCCCCTAGTACTTGGGGTCTAATCCAGCACTCCTATCCTGGGATAACTACCAAAGACTTTAGCAGGAGTTCTGCCAGAGTAAGGCAGACAGGCCCATACTGTATTAAATACCGCAACACTCGCATCTAGAGGAATCCTCGTTACATTTTAAATTCTGTTTGGGGTGTGAATAAAGCTGGGCTGATCTCAGCATGTTCAGTGCTCTTGTCTCCATTTAAGACATGTCATACCTACCTGTCTCTTCACACCAGCTGCAAATCTTTCCTTTACCAACCAATGAGCACTTGTGCTATTATTAATCTCCAGGTCTAATTTAGGAAGTATTGGCTATATAGATTCCAAGCTGGGCTTTGGTCCTTGGAGGAACTGTTAGTGATTATATTTAAATTAATTTTCTTGGGTCTGCCTTTATTTTCTGACTTCATACAGGATGTTTCCCCCATAATGATAACACTTTACAATTTCATTTGTGAGGTCTTCCATTCTCTAACAATTGTAAGCCTCACAATATCTCCCGATTACATCTAGCACCCTAGTGAGAACTTCTGTCATCTTGCTACAGCATCTGCCATCTCAGCATGTAACTTAACCTTTTAGATCTTTTCATTTCTGTTTGGAATTGATATTTAGCCTGGCTTTCACAGAAGATTACTGACCCTGTTAATGTTTGAGGCCTGTAGCTGTAACATCACCAACAAAAATTATGAGGGTAGAGGTGGTGCGCAGTCAATCATCTTCCAGCAGGTGTCACACTATGGATTATACTTCCACACTTCAAGGCACCTTCAAGAATACTTGGGCCTGGTACAAGTAGAGAGTATCTTCTTGACTTTTACAGGCTTTAGATAAGTCTTGTTTGCTGCACTTCTTACTTAAGCTTCTGACACCTAACCAGTGCTGCCAAGGTCCAAAACAATTCAGAGTGTTTTATGTGAACACCTCTCTAAGGTACTCTTATGTCCTCCCATTACTGTAGTCTGAGCATCATCTTAGCATCTGAGCACCTCACAATCTTTAGTGTATTTATCCTCCCAATACCCCTGGAGGTCCTATTTTTCCTATTTTACTGACAGGGAACTGAGGCACAGAGAGACTAAGACTTGCCAAAGGAAGTCTGTGGCAGAAAGGAATTGAACCCAGGTATACCCACTTTCGGAGATCTGGTGGCAGTTACCGCATGTAATGGACCATGATCAGGGTCTCCAAAATCTCCTCCAGGCTGCATACCTCAGGCTGTAACCACTTTCACATGAGGTATATGAGGTCAAATAGCTGGGAGCTTGGGGGTTTGTTCTCCTGGTATTTCCTCTCATTGAACCTCTGGGCCCATACTGCTGCTCTCACCCCTGATCGTGCTAGGATCTCTGCCTTCAGTAGGGATAGGATACAGAGGGACCTAGACAAATTAGAGGATTGGGCCAAAAGAAATCTGATGAGGTTCAAAAAGGACAAGTGCAGAGTCCTGCACTTAGGACAGAAGAATCCCATGCACCGCTACAGACTAGGGACCGAATGGCTCGGCAGCAGTTCTGCAGAAAAGGACCTAGGGGTGACAGTGGACAAGAAGCTGGATATGAGTCAATAGTGTGCCCTTGTTGCCAAGAAGGCCAATGGCATTTTGGGGTGTATAAGTAGGGGCATTGCCAGCAGATCGAGGGACGTGATTGTTCCCCTCTATTCAACATTGGTGAGGCCTCATCTGGAGTACTGTGTCCAGTTTTGGGCCCCACACTCCAAGAAGGATGTGGAAAAATTGGAAAAAGTCCAGCGGAGAGCAACAAAAATGATTAGGGGACTGGAACACATGACTTATGAGGAGAAGCTGAGGGAACTGGGATTGTTTAGTCTGCGGAAGAGAAGAATGGGGGGGGGGGGGGATTTGATAGCTGTTTTCAACTACCTGAAAGGAGGTTCCAAAGAGGATGGATCTAGACTGTTCTCAGTGGTAGCTGATGACAGAACAAGGAGTAATGGTCTCAAGTTGCAGTGGGGGAGGTTTAGGTTGGATATTAGGAACAACTTTTTCACTAGGAGGGTGGTCAAACACTGGAATGCATTACCTAGGGAGGTGGTGGAATCTCCTTCCTTCGATATTTTTAAGGTCAGGCTTGACAAAGCCCTGGCTGGGATGATTTAGTTGGGGATTGGTCCTGCTTTGAGCAGGGGGTTGGACTAGATGACCTCCTGAGGTCCCTTCCAACCCTGATATTCTATGATTCTATGATCTCAGTCCCACACTCAACACTCTAATCAGCTGTCAATCTTAAAGCTAGGATAGCAGTGCTGTCAGAAGTGGAAGCTACAATCTGCTTGGTTAAAGAACAGTGGCATCCATGTTTCACCCATGTTATTTCCCCCAAATAGATTAAGTAATCCTCTGTGTTGTGGGCATCTCTACTAAATGAGAATCTTGGGAACAAGAGACTGAATTAAGGGTGCTTTGAGCCAACAGTTGGGAAGAAACCAAGGAAAAAAATATGTCTCAATATTTACATTATTTTTTAAAAAGGATTTTTCAAAACAAACAAACATTGTGTACCTCTAACAGTACAATAATTTACATTGGCATTAGTTCATTTTAAAATATGAATGAAATCTCTGCAGACTTACTATGAAAATGTTTTGCCTTCCCAGCCTTCAGTTAGCATGGTATCATAGTGAGTCTTTATTGTTATATCTGAAATTATTTGCTATCGCAGAATTTTATGGACTTGCAGAGGCTTTTCTCCTTAGCTGGCTTTTAAGTTAGTTTCGCTAGGAGAGGAATGAGTTATCCAGAGTAACTATCCCACAGTGACTTACATCATATCTTGAGTTTCCAGTTAATGAAACTTTTAGACTCAGGACTTAATGAACCACAAATTGAAATAACTCAATTATGTAACTATTTACTGAAAGGTACTAGTTTAGCAATAGAAGTGAAGTTCTTCTCTTCCAGTTCAAATAGAGCACAAACAGCAAGGGTCTATTCCAGCAAGGTCCACTGAAGTCAAGGAGACTCTTTGCAGAATTGCCCCATCCTATTCCACCAGTGTACTTCAAACCTGACCTGGAAGAATCACCCATACACAGTGAATTATCCTTTGATGTCTAAGCCTATGTAGTCTCAGCAATGCCAACATAGGACTGCCAGTTGTGCTGGTGTTTGTCATTTGGCCCCTGTCCATTAGGAATTAGATTCAATCCAAATTTGGAAAAGCACTTTGAGACAATTTTCCGTTTTCATCCATACTTGGTCAATAGTCTACATAAAACAAATGGTAGTAGGGTTTTATTTTTTATTTTTATTTTTTTGGTCTTAAATAGTGATAGCAACAAAAAGCAGAGCTATTTTGAGTTTAATATTTGAGGTACAGTTAAGATAATTAACCTAATATTAACTATACTACATCTTCGGTATTTTGCCTTCACATGACACTGCAAGTCAAGTCAGTAAGTTCAGAAGTGTCATTAATAGATATGGCTGTAGATACATTGGCATGTTTCTCCTATTTCATCACTGGGATTAGAAAAAGTGACAAATACTTTTAAAAACCCTCTTTAACATTTTCTTCCTCTATTATATCTCGTGGGGTCAAAATTTTATGTATTTAATACATTTCAAGTACACCGTAAAATGCAATTATATAGAAACTGAAGTGAATTTCCCCAGAGCAATAAACCAACTAGAGATATGGTGCTTATAAGTGCTGGTGTCTATGTTTGCACCCAGTTACACATGCAAAATGTATCAGATAGATTATTGTCTTTCTTCCTTTTGTGCTTTCATTGAATTACATTGGTGACTCTTACTAGCTCTTTCCCATCCACCTCATTCCAATGAACAATGGGCCTTATAACCACACATAATTGTTTCCAAGTATGGGTTTGTAGTAGAACATCTCTTGAACCCACAAGAAAGGGAGCTAGATTGGGAGGGTAGCTAATTTTAAAAAAAGAACCTCAGATTCTAAACTCTGGCATTATGTTGTAAAAATCCCCCCCTTGTCCTGGAGAGGAGGGAGTAGTAAGTGAGGCAAAGTCAGAGAGTAATGGCCAACCTATCAAAGTGGGCCTAAGACAGTTCCCTGTACTCCTACATTCAGACTTTCACAAGTAGTTTTATGGAAATGAAGATGCCACATCTCTCATTCTACACAGAATCAAGATGGATGCAGCAGTGGTGGACATTGCATTCTGTCACAGTGATTCTTAGAGGCAAAGTAGTATGTTAATAGATGGTGATGAAATCTGAGCAAGTGAGAGATTGTGTCTTACAGCCCATCAAAGGAAGTTATTTCCTCTCTGGCCAAAGAATAAGGATTCAAAGGATAGACCCACTGAACCTAATATTGCTCTTGTGTTACTGCTCCAGGTGATGCAAGTGCTACATCTGACCACGTGGAAGACAACTTTGGGTAAAGAAGTTCACAGCGAGGTTCTACTGGAAAGCATGAAGAGTAGCTGAAGAATAACAGTGCCCAGGCCGCACTGACTGTGCAACCAGAAACTGATAGTTCCCACCTCATGATGACCCCAGATTGACAAAAGGTAGCAATCAATATACTGGGCCACCAGTTTGGCATGAAGACTGTTTGCATAGTGCATTCTGTTGATTTTATTTGTTCTGTGAACTACAACTCTTTCAAAAGGTGAAGCTGTGTAAGTGGGTTCCTCTGCTGACAGGGCCTATGTGAGACATCCATGAACAAACCCTAATGTATGTGGGTTTCTCACTGTGTCAGGATCCTCTGACTCAAAGTACCAGAGAAAGTTGAGGATGGGAGTGTGACTGCTGCCTGGAGAAGAAACATTTTTGCAGCAGTGGGGGAGCTGCCTCTGTCTTCTAATAATAGGAACACATGTTCTGTTTATGGAGCTTGTTCCAGTTTTGTCATTACAGGGACTCTACCTGCTGTGCTAAGGGGGCCATGAGGTCACACAGAAGTACTCTCCCATCTCTTTTCTCCTTCACTATCATTAGTGGAGCAGGGAGGTAAAAGATCCTGCCTATCTGGTACTCACACAACAAGTGGAATTTTGTGTTCAAGTCCTAGGCACCCTATTAACACTGAGTCAGGCAAGTTGAAGCCAGCTGAGAAAAGAATAAAAACAGAGGCTGGAAGGAGTGCATAGATTTTAAAGCCAGAAGGACGACTATGATTATCTACTCTGACCTCCTACATAGAAGATCAATTTAGGAGGAGAGATTGAGCTAAACAGGTATAGCTTGGCTATGTGATGACTAGCGGTAGACAGTAGTTTACCACTGAATGAACACCAAGTAGTGAGCAATTATGTAGGGCCCAACCCTGCAAACTCTTGTCCACAGAAATAGCTTTGTTCATTCAAGTTAACACACTGAAGTTAAACACGTCAATTTGTAGGATCAATACTTTAGTCTGGTGCATGGGGATATAGCTACAAGTAATTGGAGGACATTAACGAAAGGAACATTTGGGCTGCCCAGCGAGACAGTGGCAGAAAAATCTGCTCGGCTGTGGAATAGTTGATGTCCCTATTGATTAGAATTTTTAGAACTAGAAAGAAAAGATACTAGATGTATTGACTAGGGATAATCCTGCAGTGTCAGGAGATGGATGATCCAACAGGCGTTCTTGTCCTACTTCTGGTAATGCCATGATTCCCCTCCTACTTTGAACTCCTTCCCTCTCCTTCTGTGCCAATCTGGTTTTCACTAATTAGTCACTATATAAGACTCGTATGTCTAGATGGGAGTCAAGGGCTGGAATGCTTAAAGGGGGCTGCTTTTGGTTTCTTGTGACCAGTGTGGTATTACAGAAGTTGCTTTTTTAGTGGCTTGAATCTAATTAAAGAATAAACTACCAGTTTTGGGCACTGTCTGCCTCATTCCTTGCAGTCTGCCCTGAGAATGGCATCCTCAGTGTGGCCTATCCAGGCACAGATACCTACATCAGTTTGAGATTGAACCTTCAACCTCTGTACATGTGTATGATTTAGACTATAAGCTGTCTGAGGCGTGCACAACTGTGTTTGTACAATGCCAAGCATACTGCCAGAGCTCACTCTATGGTCAGGTGTATATGCAATAGAATCCGTACCCTTAGAGCAAGAGCCACACACTAGAAGCATTACCGTGTTTGTGATTTCAGTCGTGTGGCTAGGCTCAAAGAGCCTGATCCAAAGGCCATTGATGTCCATGGCAAGTTTCCCATTGACTTTGGTGGCCAGATTCCCATTGACTTCGGTGACCTTTGGATCAGGCCCAACGCTATCCGTTTTAGCTAACATACTTCACTTTAAATGAATACATTTAAAGATGGAATTCTAGTTGTACAACAGAAGTCAGTACAGTAACTCCTCGCTTAACACTGTAGTTATGTTCCTGAAAAATGCTATGTTAAGCGAATCCAATTTCCCCATAAGAATTAATGTAAATGGGGTGGAGGGGGGTAGGTTCCAGGGAATTTTTTTTCACCAGACAAAAGACTATATTCCATTATATATATAAACTTATACTGTGTATGTATGTATATATATACACATACATACACAGTATAAGTTTTAAACAAAAATTTAACTGTACATAGCAGTGATGATTGTGAAGCTTGGTTGAGGTGGTGAAGTCATACGGTGGAAGAGGGTCGGATATTTCCCAGGGAATGCCTTACTGCTAAATGATGAACTAGCACTCGGCTGAGCCCTCAAGGGTTAACACTGTCGTTAATGTAGCCTCATGCTCTACAAGGCAGCACGAATGGAGGGAGGGGAGGCAGCACAGCAGAGAGAGACAGAAACATACACCATGTGTGTGAGAGAGCGATGTGCATTGGCCCTTTAAGTATGCTGACCACACTCTAAGTACATAGCCTTTTTAAGTAGATTAGCAAAATGAGACAGCAGCTGCTGCCAGCTAGCTTTCGCTATCCTGAGCCCTGTCATGTCATCCCCCGCCCTATCCCACCCCTCCCGCAGTGGTGTGGAGATGAGGTACAAGAGCAGGAGGAGAGGGACACCCTGACATTAGCACCCCTCTTTCCCCCACCTCCGCACAGCAAGCAGGAGGCTCAGGGAGCAGCTCCAAGGCAGAGGGCAGGAGCAGCACAAGGCTGTGCGGGGAGGGACAGCTGAACTGCAGGCAATGGATAGCCTGATGGGCAGCTGCCCCACAGGAAACTTAGGGGAGCGGGGAGCTGATGGGGGGCTGCCAGTCCACCCTGGTTCCAAGCCCCCACCAGCTCGCTCCAAAGGGCTGCTCTTCCTGCAAGCGGTGAACAAAGCAGGCGTTATAAGGGAGCATTGCTTAACTTTAAATGAGCATGTTCCCTAATTGATCAGCAAGGAAACAACGTTAACCAGGACAACTTTAAGTGAGGAGTTACTGTACAAAAAGCCTCCAACTCCAGATTAGGAGAGAAAATATTGGAAGAAACAAACAGCATTGCACTTTACATAACATGAAATCAACATGAAAGGTCCCAAAATTTCTCTTTAAATGATACTGTATTTACTTAAAAAAAAATACAAAACCATACTTTATAACACTGTGTGGTTTGTTCATTAGGAAATTCTTAAATCTGTGTGTACAGAAAGAGTCAGGGTTGGGATTTTTTTTTTTTAATTCTATTTTTATCATGAAGTTCTGTACTTAAGTAGGAGTAGTCCCACATTGATAGCTGTTTAAAGTCTGATTTAGTTGGGGATCGGTCCTGCTTTGAGCAGGGGGTTGGACTAGATGACCTCCTGAGGTCCCTTCCAACCCTGATATTCTATGATTCTATGAAATGGAACACCTACCTAAATGCTTCCCTGAATCATGGCCTTAATTTCCAATTCTTCCCCAGCTCCCTTCCCCCCCACACACTTTCTATCTTTCCTTTCAGCTCTTTGTTTGCACAAGTTAATGGTGCAGGATATATCTTGGCCTCTGGTGTTATTCTTTCTACTGACTCCTGTACTTGTAAATGGACTGGAATATTGTTGAAAGTAATCTAGTGTTTGGCTTCAAAGCAACAAAGTCTCTTCAGTAAATCGTTAAAAAAACCCACCATGTTTCTGGGCTACAGAGCGTTCCTTGGCAGGCAAGCCACAGGTTATGGAAGGCTTGTGATCACGTTCATAAAACTGTAACCTTACAACAATGAATTTGTCACTTTGTCTTAAGGAATCACTGTTAACAATAAAATGCCAAAACGTATCTGCAAAAGTACAGTTTCCCACCACTACTATGATGCCTATCCACTACAACTATTCTGCAAATTGTGGGCCACATCCTCCTCTGTTGTAAACTTAGCATAGCTCCACTGAAGTGTTTTCATTTACACTACCTGAGCAGCTGCCACATATAAATTATGTTAGAAGGCTGTTATGTTAAAAAAAAACACACACACACACACACCAAAACCCATAATCCTAAATTCACAAAAGCCAAGCCTTTATCAAGACGAAGGCTGTGACATAGAAGACCTGACCTTAATTTTTTTCTGCCAGGCAGCATTTGACTGAAAGTTTAATCTACAGATTGAGGCGATGTGCAATTCATTGTATTTTCTATCAAGGATAACTTTAGTTATTGCTGATTGACAAATGAGATGTTATGTTTTTGAAGACAAAAGCTGTATCAAAAGATACCATTAGTGTCACAGCAGCGATAAACTATTTTAATTAAAGGTATGAAGAGGTACCCGCTGACAAGAAAGAAAGTGATTTTAACACTGCAAGTGCATATAAGGCTATCTAGACGTTTTAGACATATACCTTCATTGTGTGATGTTGGCAGCAAAAAATGTTGCCAAGCTAAGTGTTAAGTTTTTGATCTGACAACACTGACAACACTGTATTACTGAGAGAATTGAGAGGCTCAAAGCAATATTTTATTCTCTGCCAGGAACCTGTGCAAAAGAAAACTCACTTCTCTCTTGTGGCATGGTCAACAGAGCACTGCAAGATGGTACAGTGCTCCTCTTCTGTTGGATTGGTCTTACTGGGGAAATCAAGAGTTTGTGTTTCATAGCCGGGAGTACGTCATATAAATAGGATGGTCTCCACTGAGAAGCTTACAGCTCACCCCATTTTGGAAACAAATACTAATTAAAGACACTAAAGATTAATTATCCCTTATGAATAGGTGTTGCTGGTCCTATTGTTGGAACTCCAACTGCAGTCTATTAAAATGAAGGACTGTCTAGTGGTTAAGGTGCTAGCCTGGGACTCTGAGGATTTGGGTTCAATTCCTTGCTCTGTTACAGGTTTCCTGTCCTGTGCCCTTGGACAAGTTATAGGGCTTCTGAATACAGTAAATTAATGACTGGCTAACCAGAGTGGGAATCTGCACTTGGGGATTGTCCTGGGTTAGATACACCCCATCACGGGGGTTAGGCTTGGAGGCAAAAGTTTGGGATTTTGGTTCAAGCAGCAAAGATTCCCCAGACTGTTCCTTGTCCCCAAGGAAAGGGGGCCTGGTCTCAGTGCATTTGCCTCTGTCTTTGAGGCTGGGTGTTCTAGAGTGAGTGCAGCTGCCCTTGGGTGCAGGGCAGTGGGCGCCCTGCAGCCAGAGTCCCTTCGGCAGTAAGGCCCACTCCTTCGGGTGTTGACTTCACACTGTGGTGGGTTCAGTGTGGGTTGAGGGACCCAGGCCCGCCCTACTCCATCAGCTCCTGACCCAAGGTCCTAAAGAACTGGTAGCCCTGTGTTCAGACTCAACCTCACTGCTACAGTCCTGTTCCCTGGGATGCTTCTTACTCTTATTTCCAGTGGCAGACTTCCATAGTCTCTTCTCTGCTGGCCACAGTGGTTGGCTGGTACTCTGCAGGGACCTAAGCACAGTCGGCTTCTGCAGTCTAAGGTACACATCTACTCTCCTCCCCAGTCAGCCCAGACTGAGCTGAGCTGCCCCCTGTTATACCCTGTCTCCAGTCGGAGCATGCCCAGCAAGGGTGAAGGGGACTGGTCTCTTCAGCCCACAGAGTGCAGTTAACCCTAGGCAAGTGCAGGGTAGATACATCCTGTCACAGGGACTTTCAGTGCGCTGTAGCAGTGTCCACATGAGATGTTACTGCATGGCAAGCTGATGTGCTGTAGATTCACACCCTGGCTTGCCAAGCAGCAACATACTAAGGCACAAAGACCATCTGTAAAATAGGAATACTAGTACTTCTATTCATCCTAGGGAGGGTGGGGAATAAATATATTAAATATTGTGAGATCCCAATGGTCCCTTCTGTCTTATAATCAATCTATGAAGTGATCAGGTTCTATGTTAATGGGGACATAAGTATCTTAGAAAGTTCAAAAATATTTTAAACCCACTTATATGTTGTAGATAGGTGTTATGAAACATATAATAGACAGAAAAAGTGATCCATAAAATGTAGCTGTTGAAATACTGCTGACAAAAACCCTCACTGATTGTCCTAAAAATAGAAAATATTAAAATGTGGTTTTATCATATCAATGGAACTAGCACTAACACAACTGTCTTTTGTTCTCCTGTTCATTCACTTATGGCAAAGAGTAGTTGGGTCAGGTTTAATGACTATTTCTGTGTAACTCTTTGCATTGATCTGAAAAGCTCAACCTTAAAGAGCAATAATATGCCACAATATTTTCCATATTGTGGTGGAAAAGGGCTGCAATATGCCTCCATACATGGAGAAAGAAGGCAATAATCATGGTATGACATGCTGTGATGCATAAACTTTTGGCAAGCTTTGACTTTTAATAGCTACTCTTGTGTGGGAGTAGAGTATAGATGACAGAAGGCATGGAGATCCAAAATGAAAAGGAAAACTCAGTCTCCAGGCCCAACAAAGCCTATAGTTTTCTAGACATGCGGGAGCCACTTACCCTGTGTGGTTCAGAAGCAGGAAAGTCTCCTAAATGGTTCATGTTTCCTTGGTTTAGTTTCCGTCTCTGGTTACTTCACACAGCCCAACACCACCCAATGTCTTACCTAGGCTGAGCCTCAGCTGGATAACTCATCCAAGCAAGAATCACTGGACATCATCTGTGTCCTGTGACGCGGAGATTTAGATACAAGTGACAGCGTATTGATGGCACTGAACTCCAAACCACCTCATGGCCTGTAATAGTGGCATCACCAACGCTAGGACAGAGAAACAACCACCTAATACAACTCCCTGAAGCCTCTTGGAGAAACACAAAGCCACCACAAAGCAGCTTCTATCCCTGTCTGGGGCTCCAGATGCAACATCACTTTACACTCAGTGGTATCAAAGGAAGCCGTAGATTTCAAAGAATTTGTGTACACTCCCTTTGTCCAGGCTCACTCATTACCAGAGGGTATTATTGGCCAATGACCATACACATGCCTACAACCAACTTTAAGAAGCTCAAAGAACCGCAAGAATCTCAGACAGTGGAATGGCGGCTTGGCACCATCTCCTGATTTATCTCCCTTTTCCTTCCTCCCTTTCCGCCTCCAAAATAAAGAAAGACAATGGTTTAAGGACAAAGGGTGACCGTCATCAGTAAATCTATGCTAGATCATAGCTTAGGGAGAGTGATTTATTCTTCCTGAAGCCAGTGGACTCATCGTGGATGGATTCCAATGCCATCCAATGTGCATTCTGCCTGCATGAATTATCTTGACCTACAGAGGTTGGATTGTAATTCTATCACGACCACAAGCAGAATTTGGCTTCTCCTGCTAACTAAAACACCACAAAGATACAATTACTCTGTTGGGAAGGAGGCTTGATAGAGGGATCATCTGTTTAGAATGAATGACATTCTATTGTATGTGAGATATGGCTGGATAAGTCATGCAAGTCTGTTAGTGGCACCAAATAAAATAGAGGCAAGTGAAGGAATATTTTGTAGGGCTATCGAGGGAATAGATGCAGACTCTCCCTGATGGACAGCTCTTTGATAGAAGCAGATATGTGTGCAGAGTTCTGAGGATGCAGAATAGCTCAGGGCATTGCTTGTGTTTTATTTTTAATTAAATTTCCAGGGAGAAGTCAACTTTTTTTAAGGCAACTTTCAGTAAAATGCAGTTTAGCATGCAGGAGGGTTTGGACAATGGTAAAAGTAATTATTTCTGGAGAGGGAGTTGTGTGCAAATCTGCAGCTATCTGCTTTATATCTGGGAACCATGTTTGCAGATTGAATGTGGATACAAATTTTGTATCCACGCACAGCTCTAGCTATGGTTTGGGTCAGCTTTAGATAATAAGCCAGAAAATATCATATTGCCTCTATATAAACCCATGGTACACCCACATCTTGAATACTACGTGCAGATGTGTTCGCCCCATCTCAGAAAAGATATATTGGAATTGGAAAAGGTTCAGAAAAGGGCAACAAAAATTATTAAGGGTATGAAATGGTTTCCATATGAGGAGAAATTAGTAAGACTGGGACTTTTCAGCTTGGAAAAGAGATAGCTAAGGGAGGATATGATAGAAGTCTATAAAATCATTACTGGTGTGGAGAAAGGAAATAAGGATGTGTTATTTACTCCTTCTCATAACACAAGAACTAGGGGTCACCAAATGAAATTAATAGGCAACAGCTTTAAAACAAACAAAAGGAAGTATTTTTTCACACAACACACAGTCAACCTGTGGAACTCCTTGCCAGAGGATGCTGTGAAGGCCAGGACTATAGTAGTTATAGTATAAAAGAACTAGATAAGTTCATGAAGGATAGGTCCATCAATGGCTATTAGTCAGGGTGGGCAGGGATGGTGTCCCTACCCTCTGTTTGCCAGAAGCTGGGAATGGGTTACAGGGGATGGATCACTTGATGATTCCCTGTTCTGTTCATTCCCTCTGGGGCACCTGGCATTGGCCACTGTTGGAAGACAGGATACTGGGCTAGATGGACCTGTGGTCGACCCAGTATGGCTGTTCTTATGGTAGCCTGACTGCTACCATGTGATCTTTATGAAAAGCCAGAGCTGCAGAATGCTGTCTGTTTTCAAAGACCTCTGAAAGCAGGTTTTTGGCTTGTGTAATGGCCTACACTAGGGCTTTTGCCAATATAAAAACCATCACCCAAAACCCAAATACTCATACACTTAACCAACATTATTATACCGGCAGAAGTTTTAAGTATACACTTGGCTGAATATTCTAAGGGATGGATTTTTTTTGTGTGCCCTGACCGAGTTTTAAAGAGGGATGATGCTAAAGCCTCAGTACTAAAGCTCACAAACAGGATCCCTCTGTCTCCCTGTTAAGTTTTCAGACACTTTTTTGTGGGGTATGGGGAAGTCATCACTGCAATGACAGAGGCAGAATCCATGTGCCAATTCAGGTGCAGAGCTGGACTGTGCATTTGGGCACAGTCTTGAGAAAGGGCTGGTAGATAAACTGCACCACTCCAGTAGTAGCTCCAGGAGAAATTACTCTTCTTGCTCTGGGAGGGGAGTGGAAGTAACCAGCCCCAAAGACAACAGCCTTCCAGATTGGCTCGACTGTGCTGGCCACAAATAGTGTGCTTGTGTGGATGGAGCAAAAGACTTTGCCTGCCACTCTCCCTCATCCCAACCACCACAGCTCTGCACATTCTCAGCAAGCCGATAGTCCCGTAGGGACCAAAGCCAGGAGCAGTAACTTAGAGCAGCCCCTAGGCTCACACGGTGGCTGCGTCTAGAGAAGCTGAGGCTTGAGAATAAGGGAGTGATAACCATCCCTGTATGTCATCTTCACGCCTATCCTGTGCCAATATGGATTTCAATGTAGGTTCCAACCCACAGATTGCAGTGGTCCCTGGGGATGCGTGCAATAAGTGTACACATCTTAAAGCACCCTGGGGTATGCTATTTTTAAAGTGAGTTTTCTATTTTGCATCTTGACAGGGGGTTAGACTAGATGACCGTTGTGCTCCCTTCTAACCCTATCACTCTACGATTTGGACATCTCTATAGTTTTATTTCAGGTTTCAGAATAACAGCCGTGTTAGTCTGTATTCGCAAAAAGAAAAGGAGTACTTGTGGCACCTTAGAGACTAACCAATTTATTTGAGCATAAGCTTTCGTAAGCTACAGCTCACTTCATAGATCAAGGGGTTCTCACCTCCTCTACCATATACTTTGGACCACCATAACACTTTCCCTCACTAGTAATGCTGAAAAAAAAAGTTTCTAGTGGAAATGTAGTCGGTATAGCATCATTGAAGGTTAAAGTCAACTGAGGCTGGGTCGCAAGAGTCTATGCAAAAAACAGCATCCTCTTTCGTAATCTGAACACAGCATTGGTTCAAAAGGATGGAGTTCTTGGAGAGTAGCTGAACTCAAGCCTCCATGAGTGAAAGAGATTCTACTCGACCAGGCCAGCAAGACTTATTACTTAGGTAGTACATTTGGTTTCATTTCCTCATAACACAAGCAACTATGAAAGACTTTTTTACTCTGAGCAGGTACCCTGCAGGAGCTTTATAAAAGGGCTTTTAAAATTAAAAAAAAAAATTGCAGTATGTCAGAAGCTTTGGAGTTATTGGCTTGAAATTTCAAACAGCAAATTCAATCTCTGCAAAGGTGCAGAGTTTCTTAGAACTGAGCACCATTGTTTAATTTCACTGAAAAGTAATAAAAGTCAAATATTTACTATGATGTGCTCTGGGATACAGAGTAAAATGAGGCTCCCAGTTAATACATTTTTAAAAGCTAGTATTAGCTTTAGATTTGTAAATCCTTCCAAGCAGTGACATCCTTACCACCTGTCAATTAGTTTCCTTTTGACCATTTAAACTGTAAATAGTAAGGGAAGGGAAATTCACATTAATTGCTAATCTGATACTCAGATTGTAAACTGTTCAGGGCAAGGACCATATATTCCATTAATTTAATGGGACTGCTGAAATGTACAATCCATCAGTGTGTGTCACGTCCACCTCTATGCCTGATAGAGAGGACATGAGGCTGTTAAAGTTCTCAGCTAGTAAGTTTGGCTTTGGCGCTCACTCTAACTTTTAGGTATGGAGGTCCCTGGTTCAATCCACAGTTGTGTTGGTCAAGATGGCAGCCACCATATTTGTAGGGACTACAATTGTACAGCACCCTGTACAAAGCACCCCTAAATCCTGATTGGCACTATGGGTAGAAATGGTAAACAATAAACATGTCAGGTCACTTTTTTTGATACACAAGAGACTTTGACCAATACTCTTAACAGGGTAGAAAGATTTAAGCCTTCAAGAGTTTCTAAACCATTTATATCCTCAGCACAATACTCAGCTCTATTATTGATAGTGGGCTGAATTTTGCTGAGACGTGTTTAGCAAGGTACTGAATGTTTAAACTCCCATCAAATATAAATCATTGCAGTCTGCCCTAGAATAACTATGTGGTGGGGATGGGGAGGGGGAGTTACAGAACAGAGATGTACCACGTAAAAGGAGATCTGAAACAAGGTACAGAAGTACAATTACCAAAATGTACAGGGACCAATAAACTTACAAGAACAACATGATTTATAATCTTAGTCAGGATGCATTAAACACTCAAGTGTTTTAGATGCCATTGTCTCGCACACATCAGTCACATTCGGTCACATTCAGACTGAAGCAGAATTCTGAACAGGATTCACTGCATGTAACAAGATAGTACCTAAACTTATTTTCAAGATAATTTTTACTCCAAAATAGAACTAAGAAGCGAGTCCCCTTTCCTATGTTTACATGACTCTTTCTCATTCTTTTGGTACCATATTGTAAGCTTTGAAAACACCAGAAAGGGGAATTAGTTAGGAATCCTTTAACGAAAGAAGCAAAATGCCAAACTTAACTTATCTTTGAATTCTTTATTGGCGTCAGATCAATATACTGTATACAACATATGCACAGGACCTGCTTCTCCTCTCAGGGCTTGTCTAGATGAAGAGTAAGTGTGTAGAATGCTGGGGTGTAAATCTCAAAACAGGAGTAGATCAAAGTGCACTAGGGAACATTTAACATATAGGAACAGGGTCCACATAACCAATTAGTTCGCAGCATGCAGGGGCTCTGTAGATTTACACCTAAGTTTACACACACTAAGTCTCTATCCTGACAAGCCTTCATTTATCGATAAGAATCAATAGTAATTGAGTGAAGACAGTGGAAATGGAAGGATAAAACTGGAGTGAACGGAGAATCTGGCCTATACAGTCCCAAAGCAAGGATACATTACATGAACATAGTTATAATTTGATTATAGCCAAGTCATCAGGTGATTCCTTTTTCCTGCTGTCCATTATTCTATATCCAAGTAAGTATGCCTCCTTTCACCAGAGATGACCCATGCCTGCCAATAGTGGGGGGAGGGAGGTAGAGTGAGGCAGCCGGCTTCAGCAGTGTTACTGAGCATGCTCAGTCCCATGTGAGCATGCTCAGTATAAGCCAAGCAGCAAATCTGACCCCACATGCCCCTCCACACATTGCCTCTGCCTTCCACCACCTACATAAAGCCAAAGCAGAAGATACAGAAATAGACTGAATAAACCCAGTGCCAATAAAGACACTGGCATGCATCTTTATGGAATATTATAAAGTCTTACTAAGTTTCAGGTTCTATGGCAACTTTAGAGTCCTTCCTGGTTTCTTGAATGCCCTCTCTAGTCCAACAGTAGAATACAGTCTTCAAAAAACTATTACTGATATAAAAGTAATTTAAAAAGACACTGAGTGTTTGAAGCCCCTAAAATGCTCCAGGTATCAGTGGGTTCCCAGTTTAATTTTTAGACCATTTAGCCCCAAAATTAGAAATCTCATGCATTTGAATCTAATTAGCTTTCAACAGCTTTTTACACAGGCTATGATAATCTAACTCTGAAAACCTGGCTCGGGTCCTTATATTGCAGCAGTTTTAGGCTAATTTTCCTAATTAATGTAGATTCAAAAGTTATATCAAAGCAGTTGAAAGAGTGCCTTCCATGCATATGTAAACATCATAGCCGAAACATATTAAAAGCTGATTTGGTACTGATAATGCCAGAATCTTCTACACTATAATCTGTCTGGCTAACAAGTAATACATTCCTGTGGTGAGGGTTCCCAAGAAGGTATTTAATGATTGTGGAAAGAGATTTTTCATACCTCCCCTAGTTAATTTGGATTTGGTGCCAGTCATGAATTCAGCATCACCGTTATACAAGAATGCATCAAGAAAAATTCTAATTGTATGGTATCCACATTCAGTCATTTTCTTCACACTATGGAAGCAGAGAAGTCTGCACCTTTGTTTTAGATTGAACTCTTGTCCAGCATTATGGGTTTCCAGGGCAGACGTTAAATTAAGGGCTCATTTAATCTCACATACAAAGTCAATATTAACACTCCCACTGACTTAGATAGGAGAAGGGTCAGGTCCTTTTTTACCATTTACAGTGATAAGCTGTTTCTATTCTTTCAAACTCAAAAGCTTCTCTTGATTCTTTACTAGGTATTAACTCCAAATTTTAGAAATCACTTGAAACAAATCAGAAGTTTTAATAAATATTACTGTGCCTGTGTTAAAAAAGTATCCCTTGAAATTAAGTCAACCTGCAATCAAATATTTGAAAGCCCCTTTGAGGTCAAATGGGAGTCCTATCTAAGCCTCCACTTTTGTGGATGCAAGCAGTTGCAAGGTCAAAGCAGCTGCAGATGAAGCCACCAAGATGTCACCAAGGACACCTGATTGCATAAGTCAGAGACTTGGAAAGCTTGATGACCTACATTCATTAATAAGTAGTCTTCAAGGAGTAAAATAAGTGGTACTTCCTAGAGATTGCCATCTTGTATGCCAGAATCCAAGTTCTCATTTATAATAACATCTAGCTCATACAATGAAGACAACCGTCAAAATGGGAAGCAAGTGCCAGCCATTGGATCAAGGTCAGCCAAGTCTGCAGGCAGCCTGAAACAATAGTTCAGAGAGTCTGAACTTCCTGTATTCTTCTTAATGTTAATTCTGAAGCTTTCTGGTGAGAGTGTAGCTGTAAGCATTTTTCTGCCCCCTTTCAGTTTGCCCCTGTGCATTTGAAATCTAAATGCCACCCACTCCTCAGCCACTAATAAACATGGTACATTAATAACATAGACATCTAGCAATTAAGCTGAATGAAAGATTTGAGAGGTTGGCACGGCAATGTCTCATCTGCTGATTGGAAAACCTCAAGACCTTTCGAGCAATAGGTGTCCTTAAGCCCTCATACCTTTGGAAAGTAAGAAAAGTACGCACTAGTTAAAATAAATTTGTCAGAGACAAGCTATTGCTTCACATATCAGTCAGAATATAGTACAGACTCTACCGCATAACCTCATCGAGCGTTTGCTCTGGGAGAGTGAGGGAGACAGTTCACTCCATCCCTCCCCTCAAACGATTCAATATGCCTTTCACTGGTTCTCAGTATATTTACACACTTTCAATCGTTTATTCCTCTCCAATAGCCAATAATATTAAGTTATTTAACAAGACTGGAATTACTTTTCTTAGTTATCCAGGTATTGTCTATGTAATCTTTCACCCTTATGATGTACAAATGAGAAAACGTATGCCTTCAAATATAAGATTCAATCTTAGCACCTGGAACCCAGTGAACAACTTTAATTGAAGTGAGTGAGATCATTCGATATCGCGTGTTTTTATACTAAGCAGGTTACAAGTGTACACATGGGTAGAGTGAAGTTGTTGTGCGTGTGAATTCCAGGTTATCTTGCAAGTTTACAGAAGTATTTTTGCCCGAAATGCTGCTGCATATATGGATGCACATCACTGTGCATACCCGAACTTCCCCAGTTTCCATGTCCACTCCCACACACTTTGTTCCCGTTCTGTGCTACGTCTCAAAGACTTCTAGAGTATGGTAGTATCATGCGTAAAGAGACCCACATCCTTCACTTCCATATTCACTCCTACCCTTATTCTTTTGTGCTATGACTGAAGAATGGACTGCAATCAGATGGATTAGGACCTAGTGCAGAAATGTATGCAGGATGGGAATATAGGGGTCTACACCTTCCAGTCTCTGTTCACTGTCAGGGCTTATTATCAGTCATTGGTTTTACAGTCTCAGATCTCTCAGTGATTGGTCCCCATTGTTCTAGGCACTGTATTTATATACCAGACAGTCCGGGCCACCCTGGCCTTCAGAGAGCTTTCAGTGTAAGTGTGGTGAGAGTTAGATGGTGGATACAATACATGTGAGTAAGTACAAGGTGACATGAGGGGGAGTGTAACAACCACCACCTAGGTTTGTAGGCATTACGACAGATATCCCATACGTAAGGGTAACATAAGAGAAGGCACAAATAATTTAGAGGAGGTTGTATTTATGAGCTTGCATTGGTGGAAGAGCAAGACTAAGCCCTTCTCTACATTTATGCAGCTGTATCACTGTAGCACTTCGTGAAGACACTACCTATGTCAATGGGAGAGCTTTTCCAGTTGGTGTAGGTACTCCACCTCCCCAAGAGGCAAGGAGAAGCCCTCCCATCAACATAGTACTGTCTATACTGGGTGTGTAAGTATATCACTCAGGGGTGTGGAATATTTTCCATGAGCAATGTAGTTATACTGACACAAGTTTCTAGTGTAGACAAAACCTTAGTCCGGAAAGGTCTTAAAAGTGATAATGGGTGGTTTGTTTTGGATACAATGGAGAAGAGGAAGCCAGCATCAAACAAAGTTCTAATTGATATATAATGCCTGCTAGATACTGCTGACATCTGCAACAGGAGAACCAAGGTTTCTCTCACCCTTGATATCCACATAAAAGAATTCTATCCAAAGCAGGACCATTTTAGGAGCAGGATCAAAGAAAGACCCTGTAGAAAAGTGAAGATGTTAAAAGTTTTATAGAGTTAGTGAACCCTCACTCAGGGAGGGCTCCTGATGATTGTGAGTTTTGAGAAAGATCAGAGAAAGGAAAGGAAAGGGAAGGAACAGAGATGTCTTCACAGCCATCAGTTGTCAGGGTTCTTATCCAAGTCTCATCATTCATGTCTCCTATATAGCCAAGGGGAATTTGGCAGGAGACAAATACAAATGTCTGTTATTGATTGCTGTTGTTCTTCTTGTTATAAATATACCCATAGTCTAGTCAGGTATTTTATCATTTCAAGGATTCTACTGAAGGAAAGACAGGAGTTTGGGACTCTTAGTTATAAACTCTGTAGGAGTAAGTACTTGTATGGAATATCCTACAGTTTTATTTGGCTAGTTACTGCTTTTAAAAAGTCCTGTACCAAAATATTTTATCTGCGTGGATGCATCATGATGAGTCCTTAGCCCAGGTCATCTGCAGAGTATAAGACAGGGCCTGGTGAATGATAAGGTCTTCAGTTTTGTAACCTCTCCCAGGGCTTTCCTCAAGCATAATGCATGAGGACAGTTTGGGAAGTTACTCTACCCTTTCAGCAGTGGTTCTGTATGCCTATTAGTCACATCATCACCTATTTATTTATTTATTGCCTCTAAAGGTCCAACACCTTTCTTTCATATTGAAAAAAAAAATCAGACCCTGATGGGAAACAGAATGGTTTCAACATTCATAAGCACTTGATGTTTGTGCTAATAACTTGATATTTCTGTGCCCTTCATTTAACTGATGACCTTAATACATGAGTGGAGAAAGAAACAGTGTGGGAGAAGCTGAGTATTCTTCCTCCAGGTTTCTTTGTCAAATCACAGCTTTACAAGCACAGATGTTCCCTTGCTGGCATTGTGGATTCTTCTGTAGTATCAGGGAGAAGTGACCACTCACAAATTGAGAGACACAGTAGTTCAAGCATAATTTATGCCGAGCGCAGATTACTGCATTGCAGTACCTACACTGAAGCCTTAGGAAAACCATTTTTCTTCTTTTTATGAATTAGGCTTTATGTCAGTGTTTGAGGATTTTAATAGTGTGCTATACCACAGATAAGTACTGCTAAGATATTATTGAGAATCCCACACGGATTCTCCAAAGGATTTCTAGGGGTAATGTAAGGGAGAGTAAAGCTATTTAAGTATTCCCAGAAGACAGCTACAAACTTGCACCTGCAATATTGCAATAATGAAAATATATTAGCTTTTTGTGAAGCATTTCTAAATGTACATATTTATTCTAGTTTTTTTAATAGCTTGGGGGAGTGGGGGGAGGAATAAGCAAACACTCACTAGCATTGCATAGCTAACTGTCTCATTCTATGTGTTCCAAGGGCCTGAGCCAAAAAAGTCGAGTCAAAGGAAAGACTCCATTGGATCAATTCCTAGAGGATAATGCTAAGATTCCAGGAGGATTTGTAAACTAATACCTATACATGTCGTCTTAGACTTATTCCAGAGAAATATTGGTAGGATTAATAAAAATCAATAACCCAACTTCTGAAAAGATTTTGCAAGGCTATTAAACACACAATAGTTTTTGATCATCAGTCAGCCAGCTACGGTAAGAGTAGCATTGCTTATGTTTACTCCAAATTATTCAGTAAAGGGATTAAAGTCTCCATTCTGCAATAATGTCTATATATATTGTGGCAAATTGCCAGCACTACTTTGATGGGTCTCAGGCTTTCTCTTCTTGGGGAGGGTTCAGGGCACCGTTTCTCGCCTCTGAACTGGGGTATTAACTGCCCCGCTAGAGTCCTATAGGAGGGGAGTGGAGAAAGAGAAGCCCCCCCCGCTCTGGGCCCAGGCTAGCCTGAACACTTCTCCCTTCTGAAGGCTGCTGTGTTATACCTTGTGTTTGCTTTTGTTGCAGAGTTTTGCTTTATCCTTTTTGGTGATTCCTTGTAAGTGTTACACAAATAAAACTCTTTTCTGCTTCAAAAAAAAAAAAAACACACTCTCCTGCTGCCCTCTGGCCATGCTGTATCACAATATTTATATACATATATGCCCTAGAATGTCACATAATTTCAGTGGAAGTAGAGAAGTTAAGTGCTTTCATGATGATTACATGACATTCCTATAATTTAAGGAACATTTCTACCTTGCCACATGTAGGACACAGTAAAAAAATTGTTTAGATTTTAAAAGGGCGGAGACCATATAAGACAAGGCAGAGTGTCTGAAGACTGTCTCATCAAGAAAGATTGAAGAAGTTCATTTTTCAGAAGTTAAGAGATGTGGGACTACAAGATTAACATATCAATGGACCAGATTCCAGTTCCCTTACTCATGTGTCTTCAAGAGCATTCCCATTGAATTCAGCGGACTGAGTCATGCTGGATTCATTCATTGCTAGAAAGATATCAGAATCAGGCCTGATATTTGTGTGTTGAGACGAGCTACTTTGTTTGAAGCTTAGATTCTGCAACAAGGAAGCTATGCAATAAAATTCCCAATTGCTAATGATATCAACCTGCCCTGTTTCTCAGACCTGCTGGTTAGTTGCTTTCAAAACATCTGATCTGCTACTAAATTCAGCTACAGACTACCCATAAAGTTTCAGTCATGATGACTAAAAAGAGAGACAAACTGTCACTAAAAGTAATGGAAAGCTAAGATAAGGATCAAGAGAGCTCATAATCTTTAACTAGGTGCCAATGTATAATTGCTGATAAAGATTCTGCAGTGACTGCATGTTCACAGTGTATTGCTTCACTTTCAGTGAAAGGACACTTAAATGGGGAGAGTTTCTAGAAAGGAAGAGATGTTATTGTGATAGTAGCTAAAGCCAGATGGTGTGTCGGTTTCATTTCACAAATTTCGATGCTCAGGTTTCTTAGGTGTGTTCTCAGGACCAAGCAGCTGGGTTGGCTTATAATAAAAACACAATTAAAAAAAAGGGGTTCCAGACGAGTCGGGGTAAAACAATAAGATGTATGTCATTCCAGCTGATGAGCAGGTACCATAATATATATCATCCACACAGATCATAGAAAGCCTTCATTCAAACTGGTGCTGTGTTTTACCTTCCAGCAGAGGTGACTGGTAACTGCTTATGGCGGGGGGAAGGGGAAGCACAGTTGAAAGGTTCTGGTGGTTTGCAGCGGGGTTCAGGTCAGGTACTCAAGAGACAGATTTCAACTTCATAGCTCAGGTTTATTTTTATGATGGGCCAGTTCAGAACTCCAAATCTGCAAAGCGGCTTGGGTGTAGACCTGAAATTTCGGAACTTGAATTTGGATCGAAGCTTCACAACGAACCCACTTTTGCTATTAATATTACAAAGTATAATAGTGTGACTTTCCAGTTCTTAATTATTTATTATACCATATTAATATATACACTCTAAAGCCCCAATCCAGCAAACCATTAAGCATTTGTTCAATTATAAGCATGTGAGAAGTCCCATTGAAATAAATGGAACTGTTCAAGTGCTTGGATTTAAGCATGTTTAAATACTCGGCAGGATTAGGGCCTTTCGAAAAAATGAAATAAAACACCATTGTCAGAGTTTCAGGGGAACTGCACTTGTATTTCCCCTGCCTCCCTATTTTCTCCAACGCCTTCTGCCTCCCCTTGCCCCCCACCTGTCACCCCTGGCCCCCACTGTCTCCCCCGGGCTCCACAGCCCTTCCCCTGCAGCGGTTCCAGGCCACAACCCATTGCCCTGAGCTTTCTTCTGCAGCCTGGCACGCACTCGAGGCAGGCTCCACTGTTGAGCTGTGTTAACTGCAGCTGCAGCTAGTCCAGTCTTGCTTCCCTGCTCTGAGCGCCACCTAGCAGGGCTCAGTGGGAGCGCTCGGTGCCAGTGCCTTTCCCAGGCTTATCCCCTCAGCGGTGCTGGGAGGGGGACGACACCTCTCCACACCTTGCCTATGCCTTCCAGCTGTCTTTATGCCTCTTTCCAAAACTAGCCTCCCATCTCAGATGTTCCAGTTTACAATGGCTCCCTGTGTCTCAGATGACTGCCCATGTACCAGGCTGGCAAACCTTGTCCTCAGCTGAGGTTGGGTAACCTAGTCCTTCATAAAGGCAAGAGCACCCCATCCTTAGTGGCCAGGTATGCATGTTGTCCCAAGTGAGTGCCAACAAGAGCGTTACATCACGGCACATCAGTGTGTGTTCTGTACATGCCACATATTTGGAAGAATTAATTTGGAAGTGTTTTAGTGAGTTTTAGAGACAGTGCTCGGTACTACTTTTTGTATTTCTGTGCCTGGGGAATCAGGCTGCCTATGTTACCATTAATGCAACTCTACAGTGCTCTGAGAGGAAAGTTATAAGACATACCTTTCAGACACATTACCTAAGATAGCTTTTCTAAATATATTACTGTTTAGAATGAAAGGTCTGACCCGAGCACCTACCAGAGCTTGGAGCAAGTGCTGTGTCCTATTGTAAATCCTTTCCAGTAATAATAAATAATCCCTCCCTGTTATCTATCACTTTTCATCTGTAAATCTCAAAGCACTTTACAGAGGAAGTCAGAATCCTCCCCAGGGAGACTGAGGCACAGCGGTGAAGTGCTTTGCCGAAGGTCACATAAGCTGGTAGCACAGCCGGAGCTAGAACGCAGGTCTCCTGAGTCTCAGTCCAGTGCTCTATGGACTAGGCATAGCTTTGTAATTTATCACATGGATATCACCAAATATCAAGTGTGCTGCATGAATACATTAAAAATTTCCACACCTATGCTTATGTAATGCACATGCTATACACTGAGTGGTGACATCTATGATCTGTTGAATTTATTACACAGCAAAATGACCAAATTGCATGATCACACACTTGCTGACCAAAGAAATCTGATTGTTCAAGGCAAGATTTTGTGCTCCAGGTCTAATCATTGCCCCTCCCTTCCCCCATTTCTACTAAGCTGACTTCAGATCGCTTTGCTATTGACTTGTGTTTCCCTTGCCAACAACCAGCTCTCTACCATCCATGTCTTGATAGCTCTATCACTGTCCCCAATCTTCTTTAATAATCACAATGTTGCCTCTCACCCACCCCTTTGTTTCCAAGGTTTTCTGTTCCTGATAAGCTGCAGCAAGCATAGCCTGCTTTTGTGACACAGAAACAGTGCAGGGTTCTCTCTGTCAACTGAGGCTGTTTCAGAGGATGTACTGTACTAGCAGTTAGGGCCGGTCTGGGAGACCTTTGGAGATCAGCAGGTGGCCATGCTGCTAAAATCACCATCATCACCAAGGGCCATTATGTACACACCCTGCCCTTGGTAGCCCCCCAATCTTAAGCACACAATCTTTGTGTGATGGGATGAACAAACCCCACGCTGGGCAACAAGGGGTTAAGGGATTCTTTGGAGATCAGCCAGCCCCACCACCCTTGTGGCAAATGTTCCATCTGCTGAAGAAATTAAAAGGCAGGGAATTATCTCCTCAGTTGGGTGGCAGAGCTGGAGGTCAGCAACCCAGCAGCCCACAGCTCCAGAGCTAAGCCTGAGAGCTCTGACACAGCTGCCCAAGGGGGCCCTCCCTGAGGGAAGGGAGGACCCACCCCAGAGAGGGAAATATCCTGTGGACCGTGGTAACTCCCTCTTTCTTCTTTTGGTTTGGATTTCTCCACTAGGGGAAGGCCTTTGACCAAGGTGACCCTGGGGAGAAGAGAGGAAGAGGCCCAGGGTGGACAAGCTCTAGTGTTGCCAGCTGTCTAATTACACAAACCCAACCACCCTTGCTCTGCCCTGAGGCCCTGCCCTGCTCACTCCATCCCTCTCCCTCTGTTGCTCACTCTCCCCCACCCTCACTCACTTGCACTAGGCTGGGACAGGGGTTGTGTTGTGGGAGGGGCTGTGGACTCTGGGAGGGTGTTCAGGGCTGGGGCAGAGGATTGGGGTGAGGGTTCTGGGAGGGAGTTTGGGTACAGGATGGGGCTCCAGGCTGGGGTAGGTGTATGGGAGGAGGCTCAGGGCTGGGGCAGGGGAGTTTGGGGTGCTGTGTATGGGAGGGGGCTTGGGGAGCGGGCTCTGGCTAGGCAGTGCTTACCTTGGGAGGCTCTTGGTTGGTGGTACAGTGGGCTTAAGACAGGCTCTCTGCCTACCCCGGCCTCACACTGCTCCTGGAAGTGGCCGGCACATACCTGAAGCCATGGGGGAGAGGCAGGGTGTTCAATGTACTGTGCACCACTCCTCCCATTGGCCACAGTTCCTGGCCAGTGGGAGCTGCAGACTTGGTGCTGGGGCAGAATGCAGAGACCCCTTATTTCTTCCCTCCCCCCGCCCCAAAGCTGCAGGGATGTGCTGGCCACTTCTGGTAGCGGCACAGAGCCAGGGCAGGCAGGGAGCCTGCCTTAGCCCCACTGTGCAGCTGGACTTTTAGCAGCCTAAAATGTCCCAGTTTGGCTTCAGTAGCTTCCGGGAGAGAGAGCCAGATTCCAGGAGACTCTTCGTGAAACCGGGAGGGTTGGCAACCTTAAGGACAGCCTAAAGCAGCTTTGTTTGCCAGACTACTGGTAGCTCAAAGGGCCCTGGTTTGGAGCCTGGTGGAGTGGGATGGCGTGGGCTCCCCTCCCAACAACCCCCTTGGCAGGCAGGGGTTGCAGCTGTGACCACTAGGCCATGCTCTCCAACCAGACACCAAGTGAGGACCATTATGCTCTGTAATGGCTCACAAACACCGCTACTCAGGGGTAGTTTAATATCAAAGTCCTCAGAGTCCTTAACCACAAAATAATCCAGACAGTCCTCAGAGTCCACCAACATAAGGTCCGTAACAATAATGCAACAGTTCATACTTGGATCCACTTTTTCAGCCACACGCAGAGCTCTTCCTCTGTCAGTCTGCTCCACCCAACACTGCCAGCCCTTGCTGGCTAGAGCTCAGCTCTAGCTTGTTTCACTTTCAGTATCAGCCTGGTTGTGAGGGAGAAGGCAGAGGAGGTCTATATACTGCTCTCTTCCAGACTGTTCCTCTCCATTGGCTGGAAGAGAGGGGAGACCTGCCCTCACCTTATACTACAGAGCTCCTGATGCCAGGCCCTTAAAGCAACAGTGTCCTGGAGCTTTCCCACAATCCAACTCCTCATCCCCTGGGACTGCATCCTATCTTCCACTTTCTGGGCCTTTGTTCACTCCAAAACCTGGAACAGAGTCTTCTGGCTCCCTTTATTCTTCAAGGTCCGGTACACTCCAACACAGTGACCATTGCAACAGATACGTGAGGGAAAAATAATCTGTTTCTGCCATGGAAATGAAACGTGCTGGTCAGTGTGCCCTAAGCATCCCCTTCTGAGAGAGAGGATGCAAGTCTGTTACAGCCCTTCTTAAAGAGTATGATTTTAAGATCAAGGAGTAGAGGTGTGCAGGTCACCATTTTAGTCCCTATTATTAGCCAGGATGGCAGCCATCACAGGAACTGTCCCTTAAGAGTTCTCCTGAGAAGTAAGGATGTTCAAATCAGCTCAGATAAAATATTGTTTTGATAAGTTATTTTTATTTTCTAGTCATCTCTGTATTTCCCTGGTTCTAACCAGAGACTGGATGTTGAAATGCTCAACCAGCCTAGGTTTGCATCCTCAAGTGGTTCAGACAGTACATGCTGGGTATGAATAAGCATCCACATTATCTGATGTTTGCCCATTACTACTAGAGGGTTGTGTTTTCAATTCTATTTGTGTCAACTGTGGCCATGAGGGCACAGGAGCGCCCAGGAGCCATCTACAGCCTTGCTTCAGAAGAGCTACCCAACCCCACAAAGGACCCTGGTATCGGTGTACATAGATGCCAAAGGCAAGAACCAGACAGTGTGACTCAGCAAGGAGAAGGCGAGAACAAGAATTGACATTAAAAATATGCTTTAAAACCCCAGAAGAAGGCATGGGGCAGAGGTTAGGTAGCCAACGATTGCAGGCGGGCGGGAGGGGGAAGCAGCAGACAGAGGAGTGATGTACATGTAACAAAACATAGAGACTTGGTTGTTCATAAAGGAAACCACTGCCTCTTAGGTTTAAAAAGTAACCTCCTGTGGGCAATATAGACCTCAGCTTGTGGCTTCTGTCATCAGTAAGCCTCTGATAGTTGTTATTTCAACCTAAAGGAATTTGTCTTCTAATGGAAAGGGAATGTTTCCTAGTGCTACACAGGACCAGTAGTGATGAGATAAAGGTGTTTTTGTTTTGTTTTGTTTTCCCCAGAACTAACTCCAACTGGGCTCCATTTACCCTCGGTTTATTGTAAACTATAGATAATTTGTAAAGCCCTTTGAAGTATTTGGTGATGGGGCTCTACGCAGACCCCACATTGTGGCCGATGGGCTGAGAAATGAGACAGGACCAACTTTACCTTGCATTGCTCTTCAAACACCATTCCAAATAGTAGTCCCTGTGCTCTGGAGAGTTCAGGGCCAACTCCTTATCCTCACTAAGGAGGAGCGCTCCTATAGAGTCAGGGCCCAAACCTCCTCTCCACACCATACCACAGCGTGTAAGATAAAGAGAAGACTGTACTCCCTTTAATGAACAGCATGAGCACGGGTAGTGTCTGAAGGCCGCGGATCTTAAACCTTGATCTGTTATTCAAGTGACAAGGTACTGTATGAAGTATTCCCTTCAATAACCCAGTGTACTGAAGGGCTCGCAGATTTGTGACTGACAGTTACCAGATTTATTTTAAGGCTCCTTCCTTGACTTACATCCTTGCAAGCTTATTGGCATTGTTGGCTGTTCCCTCCACATCAGCATCAGGTTCATGGCACATATAGGAATGGTTTTAGCAGTGGGTAACTTGCGCTTTCAAACACTTATAAGCTTTAAAAGAGGTTGTTATTTTAAGGTAATACACTGCAGACGAATCCTATCCAGGGGATAATACACATCACATAACTTTTCTAATAACTGCATATTTTATCCCGAACAACTGCATACAGAAGAAGAGTGATACATAATAGCAAAAAGCATAGAAGAAAAGACCTGTATATAAACAGATGGCCGTATTGTTTGGAAGCAAGTGAAAAAGGGCATTGTTGTACACTCAAAGCAACAATAACCTTGGGATAAAATGTAATAGAAAACACTGAAATATAATAGAATATTTCAGTATCAAGAAAGAAGCTTATAGGGGGCTGGATTGTCAGAAAGGAGAAAAAACGTACCAGTTATTTCAGTAATTTTCGTTGATGTGCAAATATACAAAGCTGATCCATTGGTTGATGTATTTGAGCCTGCTCTCAAGAACAATAAACCAATCCTGCCTCCCAGCCACCCACGCATCCCAAGACAGTGGCCTGCTCTTGTAATGTGGTCAGTGGTTCTCAGCTAGGTCAGTGGTTCTCAGCCAGAGGTACATGTACCCCTGGGGTACGCAGAGGTCTTCCAGTGGGTACATGAACTCATCTAGATCAACATTTCTCAACCTGAGGGTTGTGGGATGGGTTATGGGGGGTTGCAAGTTCAGGGCTGGCATTAGGGGGCAATTGCCGAGGACCCCACACCACAGGGAGCCCAGCAAAGCTAAGTTACATGCTTCAGCCCCAGGCGGTGGGGCTCGGGTTTCAGGCAAGGCTCATAAGTGGAAAAACAGGCTCAAGTATCACTCTGAAATGTAAGTCCAATATTTATATTCCAATTGATTGATGTTATAATTGTATGGTAAAACTGAGAAAGTCAGCAATTTTTCAGTAATGCACCGTGACACTTTTGTATTTTTAGAACTGATTTTTGTAAGCAAGTAGTTTTTAAGTGAGGTGAAACTTGGGGTATGCAAGACAAATCAGACTCCTGAAAGGGCTACAGTAGTCTGGAAAGGTTGAGAATCACTGAGGTAGGGCACACAGCTGAATGGGCCTGCCCCTGCCGTGGGTCTCAACCGAGATTTCCAGAGCACTGTTCCAGAGAACAGTGCAGTGTTCAGAGCAGCTCAACAGTACGTACTGCTGCTACAGCATAGATAAGAAAAGCTCTTTAAAGAATTAAGTGTTTAATAGGTCCCTTTAAACTCGGCAGTGTAGGGAACTTCAGTTAGAAACAGACTGTGCCTCCAGCACTGACCCTTGTAAGGGATTGTGTGGATCCAGAGCCCCCTGGCACTTTGTGGGGGAGGAGCAGGGCAGAAGGAATTGGTGGGGTGCAGCATGCTTCCAATGTGTCTGCTGAAGGGTGTGAAGGCAGCAACGGTGCCCAGACTTCTCTTTCCTGCCCCTTGGCAGTCAGGAGAGCACAAGGCCTGTAACAGTCCAGCTTACCGTGCTTCAGCATCAAGTGCAGCCATGCCTTAATTTCTCGTCTCCTCAGGTAGTCAGTGGCTTCAGTGAGTTGGGGATTTGTCCCTCTTGCCAAATAAGAGGCTGTTCCTCTTCCAGCAGAAAGAATATTCCAAAACAGAGGTTCCTTCAAACAATGCCTTGCCCTCCCCAAGCTAAGCCCTTCTCCTTGACTGCAGGAGTTCTGCACCAACTCTTTGCCCCGCAGGCTACGACTGTCAGCCTCTCTTGCATTGAGTGTGGGGGAGAGACATTCTCTCAGAAGTCCCAGCCAGACACCCCTAAACAAGAACACATGTCCATAACAGGCTCCAAGCCCAAACTGCCACTTTGTTACCCTAGGCTTTTCCCTTAGCTTGCTTTCTTCCTGGTCCATAAACCTTCCCCCCAGATGCAGTGTTCCCCTCCTCTTGGCCCAGGGCCTACAAACAGTCTCATCAAATGCTCTTTTACCCCACCCTATAGTTTTTCCTTCTCTTGACTCTAACAACACTTCAGCTCTGGCTCCCCTGACAGCATCACTAATGATTTCATCCCTTAAGCATTTCATTCTACCACTACCCTTTGCAGTGGGAACATCAAGATAAGCCCTACTCTGTCTTCCCCTCAGGCCTAGCTTCTAGACTGACATCTAATGGTCCCTGGGGAATTAGAATTCCCAGCACACCTGTCCTGGGAATAAGGACATGCTGAACCCAGATCTGCCATTAAAGGGACACTACACCCTGGGACAAATGGCAGTTGTGTTTGGCCCCCATTCAGAACACTAGTTCCTTCCATCTCTTTTAAACATGCACAATCTGTCTGTTAATAATCAAATCTTATCCCACCACCCTATCCTGCTGTGCCCCCTCAATAATGGGGTGTACCCATTCTAGTACACTGGAAGCTTGATTATTGACTCTGAATTTCCATTCATTTTTAGATTTAAGTAACAACCTGGATATTATTTAAATGTAGTTTAATGTTTTCCCCATTCAAGCACTATTTCATCTTAAATATCCTGCTGTTGCCTATAACATCTTTAATATTTCATCACAGCCTTCAATTTTACAAATAATTACACATGTAATCCTGCCATTACACTACTGAGGTTATTGTACCTATTTTATCAGATTGGTTCCCCCAGCCAAGAATATGAAAACTTTACAAAGGTAAAAATTCAAATTTGTACCACCACCTCCTGTTGAAGAACTACCAGATACAGAACCGAAGGGTTGTATAAAGTTCTGTAGCTACACAGAAGGAAATTCAAAGCTAAAATCTGTAAAGTTTGCTGGTTCTCACTGCAATAAGATATATTAAAATATTAGGTATTTTTAAAGTTCTATAAATATTCACCATAATATCTGCCTGCCAAATGGACCTTTCAGCAAAATGCAGCCTTACAAGTTATAAAGTGAAAGAAAAAATGATTTGGCAGAGTTTATCAGAGAATAATCAGATTTGTGTTTGTTTGTACATCACTTAGTACAATGAGGTCTTGGCCCATGATTGGAGCTCCTAAGTACTATTATTTATTTGAATTGTGGTAGAAAAGTATTATACCAATGCACACATCTCTTTCCACCTCAAATGCCACAATGATAGTTGTCTTAATTCCAAGACTTCACACAAGCATGTATAAATGGAAAGCTTAAGCGGTATAGGAATTGTAGAGGACTCAAATGGAACTTCACTGATGTAAGAGTGACTTTCGACCTCATGCTGCACTGTATCTCAGCCAAAGTTGGAATCAGCCTCCCTGGCCAGATTTTGTGGTCTGCAGTTGTTATAAGAATGTTCTATGTCTGAACACACACAAATAGTTAATAGATAAAATGTCAGTAGATGGCACCGAAGAACATGTAACATAGCTTCCTGGGCTTTGCAGAAACAATAAAACTTGTGTGCACTGCAAATTGTTTCCATTGTGCAGCATTTTATGCCAACTCTTAACAGGGAAAGCATAATTTCCTAGTGGTGAGGTTACTACCCTTTTGTCCTGTCAGTGTGTAATTCCTTTCCTGCCTCCCCAGCGTAAGGGGTGTCACACTCCTAGCAGGTAATGGAGCAGATGGTTCTCGTTCAACCAACACATGGCCTGTCATCTGTAATTCAACACTGGTTCGTGAAGAGAAAGCTGATGTGCAAACAAAAAAAATCAGGGAAATTCTCATTCTGAATCTCAGACTATTGTTTAATTATGGGAACCATTCATCATTCAGCTATAAAATGGACATTTTACAGTACGCTGATTATAGAAAGAAGTTACCCATGTTTCACCACTGCATTGTCCTTGTATTCTTTCCCCCTTTCTTTCTCTTTCAGAAACTCTGGAAGCCAGATTCTCCCCTCCCAGTTTTATGCTGCTGTAACTCCACCAAAACCAACACAATCACACTATCAGAGGCTTGTTCACCTGCACATCTACCAATGTGATATATGCCATCATGTGCCAGCAATGCCCCTCTGCCATGTACATTGACCAAACCAGACAGTATCTATGTAAAAGAATAAATGGAGACAAATCAGACGTCCAGAATTATAACATTCAAAAACCAATCGGAGAACACTTCAATCTCTCAGGTCACTCGATTACAGACCTAAAAGTCGCAATATTACAACAAAAAAACTTCAAAAACAGACTCCAACGAGAGACTGCTGAATTGGAATTAATTTGCAAACTAGACACCATTAACTTAGGCTTGAATAAAGACTGGGAGTGGATGTGTCATTACACAAAGTAAAGCTATTTCCCCATGTTTATTCCCCCCCCCTACTGTTCCTCATATGTTCTTGTCAACGGCTGGAAATGGCCCATCTTGATTATCACTACAAAAGGTTTTGTTTTTTTCTCTCCTGCTGGTAATAGCTCACCTTAACTGATCACTCTCGTTATAGTGTGTATGATAACACCCATTATTTCGTGTTCTCTGTGTATATAAAATCGTCCTACTGTATTTTCCACTGCATGCATCCGATGAAGTGGGCTGTAGCCCACGAAAGCTTATGCTCAAATAAATGTTAGTCTCTAAGGTGCCACAAGTACTCCTGTTCTATAAACGATTTTGTGATCATTACCTTCGTGAGGTAGTTAAGTATTATCTCCATTCTCCAGCTGATGAAACTAAAGCAGAAAGATTAAGCGTCAGAGCTCAGATTAGAATGTACAAGTTCCCTGGTCTCAGTCCCATGATTATGCCACTAGACACTGCTGCCAGTCGTGTTATTAAACTGATCTTTCTTGCGGCCAAAGGTCACACAGGCTACTCACCAGAGAAACTGTCTTGGAGGGAGGCTGAGGCATCCCCAGTTCCTTCAGGGCAATGCCCTATTCAGCTGGGACCAGATCTGAGAACCTCCCAAAAATCAAGGTACTTGTGACTGTGGTTATCATAGAACCTACAGGCCATTCTATGCAGCTATAGGAGGGTCCATGAATAGCCAGAGAGTGACCTTGAGGATAATTCAGTGACAAACATTGCCCTTACTTCAATGGACATTTTCACAGCTGTATGTAATCACAAAATAAAGGCCTGGGGACTTTCTTTCTTTCTCTCCCCAAGTTTAGCCTTGACATTTTTAGGTCTTCCCCCACAACCGGGAGGGGGCGAGGGTCTGTGGCTCCTTCATGAACCACAAAGGCTGGCTCAAGGTACAGGACTGAGCCCTTTGCAATTAGTGCCATCTTATTAGGCCCCAAACGATGAAATACTGAGTACCCCTCTCCAGGTGCGAACCATCTCCAAATCCTATTGGCCCAATGGGATTTGACACCGCAGAGCCATTTGCAGGATTGAGCTCATTATTTTTTAACTGCCAGCAATAGTCAGACACCTCCTACTGTGCCAACTTATTCTTTTAAAAAAAATTAATTAATTAATGGCCACTCCATGGCTCCATCCATTCTTTCACATTCCAGTGCTTGGTAGCTGCTTTGTCTCAGTGCAAGCATAGCTTTCCTTTTGTACCTGTGGCACTGTAGAAGATGATCACTAGCAACCTTTTATATCATAATATTAAGTGGATTTACAATGAGTAGGTCTGTGCAATAGATCAGCGTATTGTATTCACTGAAAAAGTCATCTCCGTGATGAAAATGCCATCAGCTGCACAAGAATACTTATTCTTACCTTCCCCGAACAAGGCCTCCTCCTAACAGCCTTTCATTCTTACTGATGTATGCGGTGTTGAAGAAGAGCACTGTGTTAGGTTGAAAGCTTGTCTCCCCCCCCGCAACAGAAATTGGTCCAGTAAAAGATATTACCTCACCCACCTTGTCATTCTTATTGATGTTGATTATAAATCATCAGGACATTGACCTCTGCTGCACATTAGCACTGAGAACCTTTTAATGGTTAGCTCATAATTAGGTTGCTTTGGTATTCCTATCCTCTTTTATTCTGACTTAAATATCTGCTCTGATTTGCTAATTCCCCAGGTAATTTCTAAACTCTTTCCAATAGGAAAACTAATTTAAATAAAAAGGAAAAGAGAACATTACATATTTTGATCTCAATTTTTTTCCTTTCTAATCTCTATTAAAGTCCCTTTCAATGTGTATTATCTCACTAATTTTATGTCTCTTTTTTCTTCTATAATTTTGGACTACCTGAAAAATAATAAATGACAAACAGTCTTAGAAAAGACGTCTAAGGAATGGTATTATTTAGCCTATATTAATTATCTGCAGCTAGTTAGTCTTAACTTCTGTCACGAATAAACCCTACAGGGATAAAATAACCACATTTGGGGGACTGATCTAAAGCCCACTGAAGTCAATGGAAGCCAGAGTTTCACCCCTAGTATTTATGTTTCAATGCCTCTGAGTTTCCCTGTGCCCATACTGGCCCTTTGGTGCTCTTTTATTGTAAACCAATTTGCCTGTGATGACTTTATACTCAAGGAGGTGCCTAATTCTGATTCTGCCTTCTCTTTGATCAGTATTTAGTCTCCCCCTGGGATGCCCATCAGTGTTCCTGTTGATCAGTAATAGCCCAGGTTGTCTTGAGTAAAGGCAGGTATTACTAAAATAGAAAAAACACAGAATAAAAGCTAACTGGGAACGCTTCTAGCTAGCTATTTCTAATACCCCTTCGTCATAGCATCTCAGTGACACACTAGACCAGGATCTCTGCCACCACCTTAAAAGGTTGAACATGCATTTCTTGATCCAGCCTCTGCTAGCTGGCAGAGGGGGAGTGGAGAGGAGATGGAATTAACCCTCATCCTGGCTTCCCTTGCCCTTTTCTGAAGGATAAGGCTGCCCCCTTAGCTCTCCTATGTGAAATGGGGGTAATAACATTTCCCTACTTCCCTGGGGTGTTGTGAGGATAAATATACTAAAGATTGTCAGATATGCAGACTCTATGGGGCCATATGAGTACCCTAGATAGGTTCTGATACATTTACTGCCATTGAGTAACAGTTTAGCCCCAAAATAGACCCCTTGACTTCAATGCAATATCCATAAAGTGCTATTGACTCCAGAATCTGGCCACATGTGCTTTTTAATTAATACAATAATTAATAAACATATTGACATTATGGCATATAGCTGGTAAATATATTGTAAGCTTTTCAGCAATGTTTCATTGAGGGCTGCCTGTCCCCACACCTGCTTCCCATAAACTCTCATGATAATGAACAATAATTAACACTTTATTTTATTCTTCTAAGTTTTAATATTGAATTCAGGCAAGTAGCATGGGCTATTAAGTTTTATGGCTCTATAATGACAGAAGAAAACCTCCAAATGTAAGTGACCTCTAAGGTTTGTTTAGATTCCCATTTATTAAGAAATAAATAACCAGTCCATTATATCATGGAGGGGTTTAGTCTATCAAATAAATCAGACTAAGTTAATTAAAAGTAGCATGTCGACTTCTATAAATTTTGGCCTCAATTGACACCCAATTTGTTTGGGGATTTTTTTTTTTTTAACCATTCTGATGGCAAACTACTTCTCATAGGAGAAAAACCCTAGACATCTGGGAGGTGATTTATAAAGTACAAATCTCCTCTCTCATGCCACACACTATGCCCCATTTGTTTTTTCTTGGAATATTAACTTCTGACTTAGAAGTGCACTGGCTGTGACTTTGTCTTTTTGACTTTTTATTTTGCACATTGAGTGATGCTCAGAGTTGATAAGCTGTCTTTATACAAAGAGTTCAATGGCCTGTTCGCCTCTTAATTATGACTGGTTTGCTCCATTTATTTATTCCTTTGGTATAGCTTTGACATAGTCTTCTTGAAGTGCAGATTGTAAAATTCCTGGGTTCAGTGAGGAAAGGAAAGCGTGAGATCACTATTGGTACAGGGCCCATTGGGGTCCTGGACATGACCGGGGCTCCTAATTGCTAGGTAATACAAATAAAAATAATAACACAACAGCAATAATAAATATATTATTAATAATAAAAATAATAACAAAACCATCATGACACAGTACAATATGTAAAATAGAGTATCTTCATTTCAAATGGTATTAAAATAGATGTAATGACTTGACTGGAATTTAGATTACTCCACTTCAGGTAATAATGGCCCCTAACCAAAATGCAATTTTTGTGAAGATTGTCTGGTCTTTACAGAGTTCTGCTCTGAACTGAATCTTGACATGAAGTGGAGACTAGCTTTTGGGTCTCTGCCTTCATCTCTCTCTTTGTCTTCTGCCAATCCGTCTCCCCGCTTTCCTTCCCCTCCCCAAAGCTTTTTGTCATTGGGTGTTCTTTGTTTTAACCATTGTGCCCAATAAAGCCCCAGGCCTGCAAGCACTTATACACATGCCTCATTTTTACCTCCATTGATGTGCATAAGTGTTTGCAGGATAAGGACCTTAGTAGCTTCCTCTGACGACTAAGGGGACACCGATACGAACATAACCTGGCAGTTAGCAGTTTCCTCACTTATCTTAATGGAAATCTATAATGCTGCATTCTTCCCAATAGATGGGGCTATGTAAGGATATGCATTCACAGCACACCCAGGCCTGCTCATATTATTCAACGATGGCAGCTTTGCGCAATTAGCAAGCGCTGCTGGCATCTTTTGAGCCCTGGGAAGTGCCAGGAAATGGTGGTGTTGAGGTAGGGGAGTGCTCAGATCTCTGTTTCTATGATTGAGAATGGAGGGAACTAGCTTTTCAGAACCATCCTGCAGTTGGTTCTCCTTTGTCTTCTCTGGGAACTCCCTATTAAGCTTCAGGGAAGGGGCTCAATAATCATAGATTCCAAGGCCAGAAGAATCATTGTGATCATGTAGTCTGACCTTCTGTAGAACGCAGGCCATAGAACTTCCCCAGATTAATTCCTAGAGCAGTTCTTTTAGGAAAAAATAATCCTATCTTGATTTAAAAATTGCCAGTGGTGGAGAATCCACCACGTCCATTGGTAAATTGTACCAGAATGGAATGTGTAATTTAATCCTCTAGGGATATTCCACCTGGGCAGCCCCACTGGCACAGTGCTGAAGCTCCTGCCGGAGGGGCTCAACTCAAACAAGGCTCTCCGTGTGCTACAAAACTCTCAGAACTTGTTGCTTTCACCTTGTATTCTATTCTAATGCACAAGTATATTGGTTCTTCTTTATGCCAAGCATATTCACAGCATATTTGCATGCAGGATTATTACTTACAGTTGCCTGTGTAATAACTTCTCCCAAGTGTTTTTGTTTTAAATAGAATTGTAAAGGCTAGATACAGAAAGTACTTTTTAGACTATCTAGCTCATCCCCCACAGGGGATGTTCCCCAATGTGGTTTGTCCACTGATTTGGCATTCACCACTTTTTGCGACTAGAATTCATAGTTTAGGGAATTTTTTTCCTGATGTTGAACTAAATTTTCTGCTCTTTTTCCCCAAATTCCTGCTGTCAAGATTGGAGGCCTGCCAAGAGTTTTCAAGACAGGCTATTTGCTAAGGGAGACAGATAAGATGCATGGAGATCTCTTACATCCTGGTAGGAATTCCTGCCCCCAAATTTCTCCCGGTGGAGGAAAACACCATTTCTGCAACATCAAGTGGTAGGATAGGATGCTTGTCTTTTCCACCATAAAATAAAATGCAACAGGAAAATCCCCTGTGCCATTTTCAGAACAAGCTGTTCCCATTTTGCTAGCTGTTCCCATGTGGCAATGTATCATATTTTAGCCAGAATATGTCAGAAATGGAAGGCCAAATCCAGAAGTCGTGCCTCAGTTTTAGATTTCAGCCAGGCAAAACTCGTTAAGTCAGTTTGGGAGAAGAGAAATGAGACTGAAATAACTGTTTTTTTTTTTCAGATTTCTCACTATTTTGATATTTCCTTGATTTACTTACTACCAAGTGTAATAACAGCGCTCCCATCTTTACTGGCTGCTGCTCACACACAGCCTATTGAGTTTCAAAAGCAATCTTGCACCAAAGCCACATGTGTCTAATCTTATATCTCTCCTGTAATGTAGTCCAGTCTGTGTCTAACTAATCACAATCTCCCACTTCTATTTATCTGGGCCTTTCCTATGGTTTTTGTTTTATCTGTTCATTCATTTCACAGTCCAGTTATTCTTTCTTGGACAGATCTACTTAGACTCCTGTAATTAGTTTATTCCTTGTAACATTTCCAAGTGCAATCAATAATAATTTTTTATTATTATCAGTTTCTCCCAAGTCCACTTTCTCAATGACAAACCACCTTCAAAATAAATTCTCATTTGCCAATGCCCATGCAAATTCACTTGGCTATAACTTCAGCGACACAGCATGGCTAATAAAAGGAAATGACAGAATTAAGCATAATTATACTTAATAAACAAAACTTGAAGATTTTGTTTATTAAAAATAGATTCTGATTCACTCACTTTTTTTTTTAAACTTTGCAGGAAAAATCAAGTTGTCTCATTTGAAATGAAGCGAGCAATGCTGTTTGCTTTGTGCCTGGAGCTAAAATGTGGTCCCAATACACTTCACAGTCTTTCCCCTCAGATGACTGCGCTGAACTTAGATTTTCCCCATTAACTCTTTTGCTGTGCAGATAGAAATATCATGTAATGCTCATTCCCATGCTGGCAGACTGCTAATGTCAAGGGCTACATTCTGGTGAGAGCTGCATGTAGGCAGACATGGATGGGTAGGAATCTGCACTCTCTCCACCTTTCAAACCCACCGGAAAAAATCAATTAAATAAACAGTGATACTGTTGGGGAAAAGAAATAAAGAAGGGAGGGAGTAAGTCTAATGAAAAATACAGTTTTTGTACAATTTTACAACCAGGGTTCTAAATCTAAAGAACAGGCTTCTCTTGAGCTAGAGAATCTTTTTTCTCTCCAAATTAAATCACCTTTTTGACAGAAAATAGGTTTAAAGTGCAAGGGGAGTGGAGGGATGGGGAATCCATAAATGCCAAGCTAGTTTTGCAAAACCTCAAACTCCACTAGGTTTGTGAGTGATGTAATTAGGGGTCTGATTTTGCAGTGCTGAAGTCAATAGAAGGTTGACCAGGAGTAGGGGCTAGGTCACAGGGGTCCCCTGTGCAGGGATCTATTGACTTGGTTGGAGCGAGTGGAGCTGTGTATGGGTAAAGGCGGCCACACATAGCCCCCAACCTGGAAACCTATTCTAAGACAGTACATTTTACTTGGGTCTTCAAGTTTCATTATATGGAATCTTGAAGAGTAGATATGTATTAATAAGGTGATCTGCTACTATAGAGACGAGGGACAAAAATTGTCTGGATAGGTAGAATAAGGACAAGTTCTGAAGGCTTAATTATGATTCCTGTTTCTGAATCCATGTAATCCTCTGCAGCATGAGAACCACAGCTGGAGATGGGACATCAGACAGTGTGGACCAGTGCTCTGAGGTTGTACAGAGAATCCTCTTTCTTAGATGCCTGCCTGGTGAGTCTTGCACAGGTGCTCATCAAACTGATCATCAGATTTGGGATTGGGAAATGATTTTCTCCCAGGTCAGATTGACAACGTTCTTTGCGGAGAGGGGGTAACCTTCCTCTTCAGCATGGGGCATGGATTGGGATCATCTGGACATGTCTCACTTAGTCAATTCCCTGTCATTGCAGGGGACTCAGGCATTGGGGGTGCTACCCTTGTTCTCTTCCTGTGGCACACAACAGCCTAGTCCACTAGGACTAAATGCTTTGGTGTAACTAAAGTCATTGGTGCCAATATAGGGGTAAGTGGGTGAAATGGCCTGTGATTTACTGGAGGTCAGACTAGATTATCTAATGGTCCCGTTTGGCCTTAAACTCCAGGAAATCTATGACTAGTTAGAAATATAAGCAAAGGACAGTCTTGCTTTTTAATCTTGTATCTTCAAACTCCAGTTTTTCACTCTGTCAGCAAAACAGCCACATAAAATTTGTGCAGAACTGCTAAGAACGATACCTTTCCAGTGGTTTATGTTTTTAAAAATAATTTCTCAGCATTCTTTATAGTGGCCTTGATATGTTTCTCTGTGGGGTTCGTGCATTATTTTTATGTGCTTATACAGCAGACTGGGCTCTTTCGGGCCATAACCCTGCCAAAGGGTTACACATGGAACAAGAATATGGATACATCTCAAACTTCCAAGGCCAATATGCAGGGTTTCATTATAAGGCAAGGTGGCTGGTCTAATGGACAGGGCTCTGGACTAGGATACAGGAGGCCTGGTTTCTGTTCCCAGCAGTGTCAGTGACTAACTACATGTCCTTGGACAAGTTACTTCACCTCTCTGTGCCCTGTTTTATCTCTCACCCTTTGTCTTGACTTTTCAAATGTGAAACCCTTTGGGATAGGGACTGCCTTTTATTGTTTGTACAGTGCTTGGCACAGTGGGGCCCCAGTCTCATTTGGGGCCTGTAGTTGCTGCTCTAATACAAGTAATAGTGACCCACAATTGATCAGGGACACAATCTATTCTCATGCAGGAAACTTGAAATGAACAGAGTAATTTTTTTGCTAGAAAGGACTCTTTTCAAAAACTCAGATGCATGCGTCTTTATTTCTGATATAAATGTTTTTTCCCAGTAAAAATGCGGAGTAGAGATAAGTGTGGGGCTAAAATGATCATTACGACTGGAAATTAAGAACATTTGAGAGATCTGCTTGCGTGGATTCCTGGGAAGAATTGAACCTTCGTCCTCATAATCTTAAACTGTTATACAGCTATGTTAATAATGTGTTGAAACGATGACAGTTCACAACTAACATACTGAGGTTCTCTAGACTCCTAAACGTGTCTATCGTATTTTCAAAGGGGCCTTGATACAGCTGAAAAATGTTAATAGTGTTAAGAATAATTGAATCCTTGCCTTATTACATATGGACTAATTTGAAAGCTCATTATTTATTTGGCAAGTATGTAGCATAACAAATTAATCTAAAATGACACATGAGAATAAAGTAGGTAACTCGGAATGAAAGCTGAAATCAAGATTAAAGGTGCATGATCAAGCTTCTTTATTCTAACACCAGTAAAATCTTTTGATATGTCAAAGGACTTGAGATGTGTCTGGCTAAGCAAATAAAAGCCAATACAAAGGAAAGGAATACCGACATAGGCAACTTCAGATCTAGAGCTCATTCTTAGCAGGTAGGAGGAATATGTGAAATATAACTATTATGTACAATGCCGTTGTACATGGCTGTTTCTTTAAATAATCCACATAGGAGGCAGTATTTCTGTGCTGCCTTAGGATAAAAACATTTCTGCCCTAGATCCCAGAGCCATGGTTCTACCGCACAGGGTAGTGGAATTCCATGCAGAGGTATTCAGTGCAGTGCTAATGTGCCGCAGAGGTCTGCAGTGCTTCTCTCCCTGAGGACAAGAAAATAGGGGTGCTGTTTTGTAGGTGGGAGCATAGTGAGTCCCTCACTAATTTTAATCCATTGGTCATGAATCCTGTGTAGGGACTGCATCAGGCCATTGTACTACTGACCCTAGTCTGGTTGGACAGGTGCCCCCCTATCCTACCTATCGGTTGAGGGGAGGCGTTAGTCTCCCAGCCCCTGCTTTGGTCTCCTGCACAAAACGTTTCCCTTGGGTTTTTGCACAGGGAACCAGCATTCCACCTGGAAGGTTTGGTTCTTCAGCCCTTAAGCACTCAACTCTGCCATTGACTTTAACGAGTGATGCAACTGTGGAGAAGAGCAGGTGAGGTGAGCTGTGGGAGAAGTTGCAGAGATGGCTCAGGATAGCTGGTTCTGTGAAACGACAGGGATGTGTGAGATGGGCTGTTCCTACACAGTATGCTGCATACTGTCTACCAACATACCATGGAGTAGTTTCATAAATATTTAAAACTACGGTAAATTTTGTGATGTTTTTCTTTCCTCTTTTGGTTGCTTCCTCATCTGCATATTTAGGGCCTTATTCAGCAGAGCATTTAAGCATGTGCTTCACTTTCAACAGGTGAGAAGGTCCATTGAATTCAAACTAAAGCACATTCATAAGAGCTCTGCTGGTTCAGGGCCTTATTCATAAAATATACGAACGAGGACACCCCAGCCGTTAGTGTGAATCCGCAAGATTTTCCTCACTAAGGCCTTTGAGCGATGGAGCATTATTTATGCAAAGGTTTTGTCTTTATTATGAAATGTTAATTTCAGTGAAATGCAAAGTCATAAACTACAGTTCTGCGGGATATCCATATGGAAATGAATCTATTTGAGGTTGCTTAGAAAAGCATAGGACAGAGTAGCTATATGAATGTATATTAGGTATTCAGTATCTTTTAACTGTCAATTACTCTCAGTTTGAGAGACAATAACCAATAGCCTAGCTGCCTTTACCCTGATCATCAAGGTTTGGGGGAACAGAAGAAAGCACTAGTTTTAAAATAACTAAAATACAATGAGAAACCTGTACAAAAGCTCTCAAAATAAAACTCCAAGAGGATATTTTAAATATCTTAGCTCAGTGGCTCTCAACCTTTCCAGACTACCCCTTTTAGGAGTCTGATTTGTCTTGCGTACCCTAAAGGTTCACCTCACTTAAAAACTACTTGCTTTCAAAATCAGACATAATAGTACAAAAGTGTCACAGCACACTATTGTACTAATCTGAAATGGAACCAGATTTCATTTAAAAAATGTTTCACAATTCTTTTCCCATTTTTTTTTGAAAATATATATCACAAACCTTATCACAGTGGTTATTGACAATCTCCATTTCCCTGTACAACCAGGGTTGTTTTTTTTAGTGGGGGGTGGGGATTTTTTCAATGAGAAGCCTGTTTTTTTTTAATTAAACTTAACATTTGGATAACCAATTTGGTAATGTTTTTGATTTTAAAAAATTCCAAAACATATTGGGCGGGAGGAGGGACATAAAATCTTGAAAACATAAAGTTGAAAATTTTTTGGCAATGTAATTGGTTTTGCAAAAGGCCATTTTTCAATTTAAAAATATAACTCAAAACATGTTTACTAACTCTAATACATATAAATATAAGAGAGGTACATTTATCTAAATAAATCTTCTTTCTTGCTGATAACCTTTTTCTCCATATCTTAGGTTGGGAAATTGACCTGTTGCAGGGATCGGCAACCTTTGGCACATGGCCCACCAGGGTAAGCCCCCTGGCGGGCTGGGCCAGTTTGCTTACCAGCCGCATCTGCAGGTTCGGCCAATCGCAGCTCCTACTGGCTGCAGTTTGCCGTTCCAGGCCAATGAGGGCTGCGGGAAGCGGAGGCCAGCACATCCCTCGGCCCGCGCCGCTTCCCGCAGCCCCCATTGGCTTGGAGCGGCGAACCACGGCTAGTGGGAGCTGCAGTCGGCCGAACCTGCGGAAGTGGCAGGTAAATAAACCGGCCCGGCCTGCGAGGGGGCTTACCCTGGCGGGCCGTGTGCCAAAGGTTGCCGATCCCTGACCGATTGTATTGGTAGGCATCCACAATATGCTTCCCTGGACAAGTTCATCCCAAAGTAACTAAAGATTAGAAAGGGTCAAACACACCACACAGTGGGAAAGGATAATTGGAAAACAGCTCATTCAAGAGGCACACATCTTAAGGAAAACAAATGTTCCATTTCCTGTGAGTGGGAGTCACTGGTGCCTGTTTGGAAACGCTGGTAGAAGTGGTTCAGTGTTAGGGAGAAGAGAGAGAAGATGTAGCATATGATAGTATTGGAATGGGTGAAGCAGCTTTTAGGAAGGGCACAATCATGGCTGGTTATGGAAAGAGAGAGAAGCAAAACAAAAGCTTGAAGGTGTTTCCCTGGGAGAAAACTGCAGAGCAGTTCCAATTTCTTAAGACTAACGTCACTGCATAAGGAATGGCTCTTGATGGGACACAGGGGAAATAACTCTTTGTATGGGGTGGGGACCAGGGAGAAACTTAATGTTTATTCAAACTCTGTTTCAGGGGCTGAAATGCACCCCAAGTAAAGGCACAGACTTTACTATTAGCTTTTTTTGTTTGTTTGTTGTTTAGTCTGCATTTCCCTTCATGTAGGAGCCAAATAATAAACTGCCTCAGTTGGAGAACTGTGTATCCAGCTTCCTGGCCTTGTTATTTCACAAGACACACACATCCATCACAGGCTCCAATTGTAAAAGGAAATGGACCTGCTCACTAGCCAACATAGTTTGCTGCAACTTTCCATGGTCTGTATTATGCAGGCTGAAAAGTTAATCATGCTTGTGTCTTGTTTATTGCATGTAATGGCTATATATCATAATAACAGGCATTTGTATTTGCAGCTGTTGGAATAAGAAAAATGTATGCCTTGGGGTCATCTTGCTGTGACTGAAGTTAATGAGTTTTGTACATAAGCCACGTTGCCAGTGTTATAATGCATGTATTTTACTAGTCAAGTATTATATAAAAATACTCCCAAGGTGATCCTGGGTGACTTTGGGGAGAAGGATTGTATTGCCTATTTTAAAAAGCCATATCCAAAAAAATGTTGCAAATAAATAGAGATGGGGTGTCAAATATACAGCCTTCATGACAGAGTTGTGGCCTACATGACCTAATTAGAGTCACCATAATTTTAAGCTTTCATTAAAAAAAAAAAGTTTTTCATAGATATCTTACTGAGCATAAAATTTCAGGTTGTCTGCCTGAGTCTGCAGAGAGCCTGAAGCAATGATCCAATGGTGTGGATTCCTCTGTTAATGTAATTGAAGGATCAGTGTTAAAGCCCAATCCTGACACTTCTTTGTGCACGTGACCTATTTTGTCAACAATTATGGTAGTGGGTGGAATGCATCGTGGGTAGGAGTGAAGAACATTGGGTTAAGAATTCTAAGGTTCTGCAGAGTAGAAAATCCAGAGGGAAGAAAATAGCCCCCAGTTCCTACCACACCATGAGTTTGATACCCATTGTCAGGAAGTGGGGTCTGCAGCAGAGTCAGGCTCCAGGCAACCTCATCAGTGTGGGTGGCCTATAGTAGGGCGGCCTAAGTGGTTAAACCACCTGATTGGCTGGAAAAGTCAACAGACTGGCTCTCAAGCCCAGCAGCAGCAGTTCAGTGATTGCTCAAAGCGTTTGCCTGACCATGGTTATGACAATGTCCGCTTGTTCCCCCCATTGGAACCAGCTCACCTCTTCCCTTGCCTTGCTCCAGCCTCCTAGAGACTCTAGGGTCCAACTCCTGACTCTGGATCTGACTTTTGGCTCTGTTTCCTGGCTCCTGACTCCTGCTTAAACGACTAGGTCTGTGTCTGGCTCATGTCCTGGTCCCTGACACCCGTGACCTAGAGAATGGCATTCTGTGCTTATTCTTGGGCTCTCGTTTTCTTATCGACACAGCTTCGCTTGTGTAGGTCCCAGTCAGAGTGGCCACCACTGCAGCCTGCTTGCACCCCTTTAGAGCTACCAATCCTCTGAGAATCTTTGGCAGACAGAGCCGGCTGATGTTTGGTTTGATTTAAGTTTATTTTAAAGATTATGAATGTTGGCCATGTAACTAAGTCTAATAAGTGTTTCTAGCAAACTCTAGTTAGATGCAAGGCCAAGTCTTAGAGAGAATAAGTACAGTACATTGGCTGAAATCTTTGTTCTTCCAGCAGTGGTAATGTCATAGAATCGTAGAATATCAGGGTTGGAAGGGACCTCAGGAGGTTATCTAGTCCAACCCCCTGCCCAAAGCAGGACCAATCCCCAACTAAATCATCCTAGCCAGGGCTTTGTCAGTGTCTCCACACGGCTCATAGGTGCTGGAACTAGGGGTGCTGCTGCACCCCCTGGCTTGAAGTGGTTTCCATTATATACAGGGTTTACAGTTTGGTTCAATGGGTCTCAGCACCCCCACTGTACAAATTGTTCCAGCCCCCCTGCACTGCTTTGGCAATGTGCCTTCACTGTGAATTGGAGTAGTCACCTCTAGCGGGTGGAAGGGCAAGTCTGTGCCTGTGCTAATGCAATCCTTGTCCTGTCTCCTTAGGAGAGGCCTGCTGTTTTCTCCTCTGCACAGCTGCCTGCTAGCAACTGGACATGAGGCAACTAATTTTACATCAGGCACTGAACACTTCACAAGGTAAATCTTTCACCATTAACAATGTGGGAGAGATCTGAGTCACTGTCCCAGAGATGAAAGGCTCTGTATCCCATTTCTAATCCACTGCTTTTGGTGCAGTCATTTTAAGGGCCTCGTTTCTTTTATACTGAAGACTAAAACATGGCTCAGAATTCATCTCATTGTTCTTAGTGTAGCCCAAGGTCCAGTGTGCTTCAAAAGCAGCCCTGGAAACTACAAGTTGTGGACTACGAACTGCGGCAAGTTGGGAAAACTTCCTGGTTCCTGCCAGGATGTACCCTCTGACCCCCGCCCCCCCCCCCAGCATGAGGTCTCAGCACTACTGAGCTGGGAGCATGTAGCAGGCAAGCAGAGAGGAGGCTGCTGGACTGTCATCCTGTTCTTTGTTCTTTTCAGAATAAAGCCTTGTTCCTGGTGGTTTGGCTGAGTGGGTCTGGTCTGAGGGCAACACACACTGACACAATGCAGAGCACACAAAGGAGCCTCAGGCCCAGTTTCCCGGAGTTATGTAAAAAGTCGCAAGACAGGCTTCCCCTATCTTGAACAACCTCATACTGGGCCAATGAACAGGAGAAGGGGGTCACATTAGGAATGCTGATCTGACTAAATAATGGGCCCAATCCAAAGCCCTTTGACTTAACTGAGTTTTGGATCTGGCCCCGAGCACTCTAAAATGATTTATCATATGGATTGTCTAGAGCTGGCCAGAAAATGGGTTTCTTTCCCACTTTTTGTAGAAGCAGTTTTTAGGTTTCCATTTTTTTGAAGAAAAATATTTGTTTCAGGAAAGCGAATACTGTCAGAGAAAATCTTCACTGAATCGACACCTCAATTTTCCATCAAAAACAGATTCAATGGAAAATTTTCAGCCAGCCGTAGTATCATGCTACAATAGCCTGACACACAGGAGTTCTCTAACATTTCAGCTTCACCTTGAACTCAACTTATGAGGTCAAATTCTGCCCCCACTGAAGTCAGTTGGAACTTTTTAATGTAACTACGCACAGACACATGGCCAACTCTACTTTTCTTCCTCATGTAAGTAGTCCCATTTGATTTCAGTGGGTTTACTCATGTGAGGAAAACAGAATTTGGCCAACAACTAACAACCAAGCTTCACATTTAATAATATGTGGGAAATAATTGGATCATAAATGATGGAAAATAAAGATTGGATAATTAGAAACCTTTGCAGTCTCTTCAAATCTATGTTTAAAATATTGTGACCTCCACCAGAGGTTATTGGCAGGACAGAAAGGGGAAACATACCATCATTTGGGGTTTTTAGATGCTGTTTATGTGAAGAATCCATTTCATGCAAGACTGATAATCAGAACCTTAGATGTCACTGACTATGAGTAAGCCTTCTTCATCAAGCATCAATACTGATAACATTTATGCGAGTTAAAACATATTGCTTTTTAATGTCAAGAGAGGTAACATTGTCACCAGTAACACTATTATCTGTTTCCTGCTTTCATATATTTGTTCCCTACCACAAAGATATAAATTAATTTAGAACATAATGTTGTTACCTCGCACAAAGCATTTTCTTGCATGGTCCAAACATTCATTTTGTTTAGCTGTTTGAATGAAATTATTTCTTGGTTAAATGTGTAGTAGAATTTTTTAGATTTATCTTTCTGGGGAATATTTGGTATTCTACATTATGGTGTATCACAGTTGTCAGTGCATTGCACAAAGTAAACCACATTCTATCCTCAGTGGAATTCAGTCCCAATTGTCCTCCTTTTATTTTGCTCACATACAGACTTCTCCTGCATCAGTTAGAAGTGCAGAATGTCATGGTCATCCTCCAGTAATAATTTTAATGTTTTGATTTTCGCAAGGAAAATCTTTCAGTAACTGATGAAATGCCACATCCTCTTTATGATCAAGGCTGAGCTCTCTCTCTCTCCAAATGAACAGCGTCTATGACCCCGTCCATCCCCTACACAGGGTCCATGGGATCCAGCACCAGCTGGTAGCCCTAGCCACTTTCTGACCTGTAGCCCTCCATGAGCCAGGGTAGAGCTGGATTAGCTCTCAGGTGGTGGTTGGGAAAGGAACGGGAAGAGCCGTACAAGGCCATCTCAGTTAATTAAGTAATGGATGGAATTAGACCTGGGTGAATAATTGATTTTTTTGGTTCGATGGGATTTCTGAAAAATAGGGAAAAAATCAGTTTGGGTCAAACTGAATCTTCAATTTTTCAGAATTTTTGGTGAATTTAAAAAGGCTGTTTCAGGTCTGTTCCAGAATGGGGATGCGAACCTGTCTCCCACATTCCATGTGAGTGCGCTAACCATTGGAGTAAAGGTTATAAGGTGGAGTGGAGGCAGGCAACAGCAGCATCCATCATCATTCCCTTCTCCTCTGACTGTTTTGTAACTATTTGTGTCAAATTCAGGAATAGTTTTGGGTCAGCCAAAACTGCAGTTTTCATCAAATAAACTGTCCGTAGAATTTCACCCAGCTCTAGATGGAACTGCTTGTAGAGCCATTGTTTTTTTCCCCCTCTGTTGTTACTTTCCCTCTTACCTCTTGACGAAGGCGAAGGGCAGCTGAAGTTAAAAGCATTAGAGAAAGGAGGGTACATCTGCAACAGAAAATATTTTTATCAATGAATTATGTAGGTGTTAGGGGGAGGCAAATTGAAGAACCCCATAAAGAGCTCAGTCCTACAATCCACTGAGTACCATTTATGAGTTGCTGTGTTTCTTCATGTACCTTTGAATTCAATGGGAGTTGAAGGTGCGGAACACCTTCCATGACTGAGTCCAAAACATTTAAATCAAGAAAGGTATGAATTAATACATGACATTTCAAAGATAATACATTTTGGTTCATTTCCTGCAGGTAGGGCCCAATCCAGCAGTTGGGCACCCAATTTCATTGGAAGTACTCAATGTTTAAATGTTGTGCTGGATTGTGGCTGAAGATGAAATGCTGGTTGGTGAGGTTTCAGCAGCGCTCTGCTCTTAGTTTTGATTATTGATTTCTAACAAACACATGCATCATTTCCAATTATTTTTAAACTGGTTTAAAAATGTCAATTTTTCACAGAAAACTTTAAAGAAAAAATCTTTTGTTAAAATATCCCACAATTTAAAAAAAGAAAATCATAAAACAAAATACAAAAAAACCCCTTGAGGGTTGAAAAATTGTTTTCACCAGCTAATCGTGTTGGGTTTTGAAAAACATTGTTGGCGGTTTTTTTCAGTAAACATTTTTGATTTTGTTTAAAAACCAAAATCTTCACTGAAAACCAACGGTTACCAAACAAAGTGTGTTTTGGTTTCCTGTTATAGTTATTTTTTTTCTGAGAAAATTCTCATTTTTGATAAAAAAAGCCATTTTCATAAAATCACTTAGGCAAAAAAATGAACCATCTCCAGTATTTGTGCCTAAAGAGGTCAGAAATCGCTATAAAACCCCCAGAAATATTTTTAGAGTTATCAGAGTTTGAATATATCCATTTTATTTTAACCCCTCCACAAATAAACACCATTGGTATTTCAACACAAAATCATTAAAAGCCAAGGTGAACTCAAGTTTAGTGAACAGTATTTAATTAACCATCTTATAATCAATCAAGTGTCATTTCCCAGTAGAAAATTCTCACGCTCTTCATGGTCATTTTCTGTCAGGCCGCTCTCTTAGAAGTATGACCTTTTCAGAGAAAAAATTTACTTGGTGCTTTTCTTTTTTCATACAGGTTTCAGAGTAGCAGCCGTGTTAGTCTGTATTCGCAAAAAGAAAAGGAGGACTTGTGGCACCTTGGAGACTAACCAATTTATTTGAGCATAAGCTTTCATGAGCTACAGCTCACTTCATCGGATGCTCAAATAAATTTGTTAGTCACCAAGGTGCCACAAGTCCTCCTTTTCTTTTTTCATACAGACACTGACAACACTGTCTTGTTTATACTACCTGAATGGTTACCTTTTATGCTTGCTGTCTTACATTCCTATCTCTTATTTCACTTCAAGGATATAGTTTTAGGGACACTGTTGTTCAAAATCTACAATGTTGTGGTTTTTGTCAGCTTTTCCCCCAGGAAATTCATATTGATTTACTACCTCAGGGCTGGTAACACACAAATTCATGTGAGTTATCATCTTCATGAGTTGCCTCTGTACTAATCAATTCCTGGATTTCTGACATCAAATTCTGGCTCGCTCAACTCCAGTTAATATTAGATTGGAGAAAATATGTATACCATGAAGTAGTAGATTTGTAAAGAGTGAACAATCTTTCATCTGTGCCTTTAAGTCCTATCTGTGCCTTTTCTGACCATCACAGTGCCCATTGCCCTGGTTCTTTGGATTCACCTTGTGCTTTTCTCTTGAGTGCTTTCATCCTTTCCACATCTGTGTCCCAGGTCTAGCAGTCCTGAGAAGCAATTCCTTCCTGGGTTAGCCATTTGTATAGAGGGAATTTTTCCTTGTATTGTCGTTACTCATTTGTGGTTGTGCTTGTTTATTAGGCCCCAGTTTCAATGGGGCTGAGCTTCTTAATAGTAACATTTCCCAACACCATAGTTCTGTTAAATATGTTGGCCCAATTTTGCAGGGCAACAGTGAAAAAGCTCAGAATGAAAATAAGGACAGGAAGTATGCTGATGTGCACAAACTATGGATGGGGGCATGCAACTGTTTCTGGGTTAGCAACACAGCTTTGCTGTACAATTTCTTCTGAAACGGAATACTTAATACTTCACAGCAGAATTCAGTCAGTTGAAACACACAAGTAAGTGGCATATCAGTGTGAAAATATGCAACATTTCAGCCATTGTGTGTCTAGTTTATTTTAAAAATCTGTGCTCTGATTTGGTCCCTCAAAAATGCTAGTGCAATTCAGTGCCATCAGCATTATCACTATGCCGCTGCTGCTGTAAAGGAATCTCCTGAGGAGATTTTTGAACTTTGGTGCTGGGATCATATTTTCTCTGTGCTCCCCCCCCCCCCCCCCCCCCGCCCCCCTAATGTCTCTAGTGAATGGATATAATTCAGCCTGACCTTTAATTTCAGTATTTTTTTCTTGGAATTTTGATTGCTATTCAGAAGAAATTTCGGGAAAACAGGCTTAATTAATGTTGTAATTTTCCCTGCTCTTCTGTGTTATATAGGTATTTGAAACCACCACCAATAAAAAGCACAACTCCACCACTACTTTATAAGAGAAGAAACCCCTGCCTCTGTCAAACTTTTCTCTTCCTTTTTTCTATTATAATAATACTTAGTTCATATGTAGCGCTTTTCATTTGTAGATGGGGAAACTGAGTCATGGGGCAGTGAAATGACTTTTCCAAAGTTCACCCAGCTAACCTGTGGAAGAGCTGGGAATAAAATCCACAGATCCTAAGCCCCTGTTCTGTTCTCTGTCTGCTAGACCACTCTGCCTCCTATAAGTCTTTGTCACTTAAATTTCAGGAGCCTGATGCATGCGTATGACTGCCATTGATGTCACTGGGAAATACAGGTGCATAATTATTGGAAATATCAAACTTCAGTCAGCTTCACGTCTGTTCCAGCCATACTGTGTCATCTATCCATGTTGTCCGTACCAGAAAGAGATCTCAACTCTTTATAACAGTAAAAGTAATTACGCAGGGCCATTTTGTGCAATTTTACTCATGTTTCTCATTACCTTATCCCAGGAGTGGAATACCGGGGAATGAATCATTGGGATTACTTACAAAGTAAAGTACAATCAACCTAAGTAGGTGTGCCAGAATATGGCTCTTAATGAGGTTTCCTGTGTATTAGAAAAAAGATCAGCACACGGCAAGGCAGAGTGGGGTAGGAACGGGAATAGAAATGGCTGAAGACACCAGTTTAAGAGGGCAGGAGATAACTCTGAGGGATAGTTTTGAGATGGCTATGAACAGTGATTGCTGATGAGTGGAAACAAACCGTAAAAGAAGGGCAAGTTGAATGACAAGTGGATCAGTATTGTGTCATATTTTGTTTGTGCTGTATATCCTCAACCAGTAAAAAAGATACAGGCAGTAAAATGGCTTGTAACTATATAAGACTGGAATCCATCCAAAGGTCATATCCAGTACTGAACACAGATTGGGCTACATAACTGGAGGTATAATATGAAGACTATTAAACCCCCTTAATATTTAAAGGCAAACAGATTTCTGGGCTCTACTATATAAATAGTGGAGATGTCTGTATTAAATGAAATGAGAAGAAAATAGCCTGTATGAGGAAATTCTGTGAAGACTTCAGGAAAGGTTATGTATTTCCTGTTTGGAAATTACAGGGCAAAAAAACAAAACAAAATAAAAAAACCCTAAACCTTCTGCTCACCAGATACACAGCTCCATAAATCAGATAACCAGCCACAGGTCAGGTGGAGTTTTAAGCCTTCAGGGCTGCAGGAAATCACTTTCAATCAAGTTGAAGTTGTCAAGTGTATAGTCACCACCCTTTAATTCATGCTCTAATTTGGAACTGTTGTCAGATACAGTAAATTATGAACTAGGGCCAGATTTAGGAATCCTTTACACATGTTGACAAGCACTTAATCATGTGAGAAGGACTATTAAAATCAGTGGGACAATCACTGATGGGTGACAATATAAAACCCTAATATAGATAGGTAGATTACTGTAACATACCTTCAGGGATTGATTCCTGGGAGTGTTGAGCACCTGCTAAGAAGTACTGGGTGCCAATATCTCTCACTAACCTTCAGCAACTCATGGTTGGGGCCTCTGAGGAGAAGCACTACTGCCAGGACACACTCCCGTTTTTGCAGAAACAAATTAAAGTGACTGCATGCAGGGTCCTGCGATCACAGCACGGTCCATATCACAGGTGTTGAAGTTGGTTCAGTCATTGAAAGTCTACAGAAGTGATGAGCTGTAACATTTAAGTGAGTGCCTGAGGTTTTGATGTCCAGTTTGTGAGCCGTAGGGACTGAATGAATACTCTATGTGCTTCTTCAAGTACCATCTTTTTGTGAATGTGACGATTTCCAAATCTTATATTTAGCCCAGCTTTTCTATTTTTTTCACGCTTACATTATCTCTAATTGCTTATTTGAAACATTTAGATTTTTACACAAAATAAGGATAACATTTTTTTAAAAATGCCCAAATTTGTACTTACAATTTACACATAAAAACTTGAGCTCAATATTTGTGACATTTCTGTACTTAGAATGTAAAATAATGTTAATATCATGGTAATCATAGAATCATAGGACTGGAAGGGACTTCAAGAGGTTATCTAGTCCAGTCTTCTACACTCATGGCAGGACTAAGTTTCATCTCTGAAGAGCTTGCACCCTTCAAAGGGAAGATCCTAAATTGTTATTTGTACTTCCCTAGGGATACCAGAAGCATGAAGCCAAGAAGACCACCTCATCACTACGATGTGTTGTAATTGGTCAGATATTTAAAGGCTACTATGTAGGTGGATATTCAGAATTCCAGACATGATCCAGATTTGTATCTACACTAGATGCTGCCTTAAAGAGAAACTGAGAACTTTCACTTTTCTGAGTGGGATCAGTTTCACTTTCAGGTTCTCAGAATTCAGGCACTGCACGGGAATGTTTTAGTTTAAAGGTAATTGTTTCCCTTATAATTAAAAAAAAGTATGCAAACTATCAGTTTTCTGTCTATAGCATCTTGTAAAAATCAAAGCTACTTGTAACAATATTTTAATTTTAGATCAAATTTAAGTTGACTTTATCCCTCTCTGATGTTGATGGAAATTTAATGGGTATAGTGTTGTTATGCGTTGTGTATATGTGTGTTTGTGCAAAAAAGGGGAAAAGGAAACAAGACATAAAGACATGGTCCAGATTGTTTGAAACCAGCTTTCTCTCTTATACTGATGTGTAACACGATGGAGTGCAAGTTGTGGAGACTCTAATAGTTTCATCAAGTAAGCTGATTTCTATTAGAAACTTGTTCAGATCCATCACCGATGTCTTAGTAGAAAGGATAGGCCTTTCCAACAGGGATCCAGAAATGTAAATTAACTGAGTTGACCTTCAGTATCCAAATACCTTATACAATTCTTGAATGCAATGATGGACCATCCATTGGGTTTCTCACAAAGCTGTATCTTTGACACAGTCAGAAATGTTTAACTAACAGCTAGCTTTAGGAGGGACTGATGGCACAAATATGGCAAGAATCTTCTTTCAGATCCACACAATAGTACTCAGCTTTGGTATTCTCCTCTTATTACCTGGCTTGTGTGATAGGGTTCCTGATGTCAGTAGAATAACCAACAGCATGTGTATGGAAAGCAGAATGCCGCTGTTTAGTATCATTGGGCATAACTTCTCATTTACCCCATTTGCTGTCCTTATGCGAGATTCTGGCCTACCCTTCAGCCTCTTTTTGCACCAGGCATTGTATGAAATTTCCGTACAGCTGTGCTGACTGGACAGCTGAGAATTTTCTCAGCATAGGGAATTCCCAGCTGGTTTACAGCTGGCATAGCTAGTTCCACTTCACCTCTGCTGGGCGAAGAGGGCATGCTGGGGGCCGAAGAGGCATGTGACTGGAGTACTGCTGTAGTTGGGCAATCATTGTCTGTGTAATGCTCTCTATGAACCATGAATCTATTCTGCCTGTGGCAGCCCTGGGAATTGGAAGCAGTGTAAAGGAGGAATACAGACACCTTTTGCCCACCTTCCTGGGCTCCTCCACTGAGCATACCTCGGCTAAACCCAGTCCAGCTCTCTGTATTGAGATGTCTGCAGACCACAGGGGAACTCTCTATAACCCGATTGTTTCTGGTGATAGTGAAGCCACAATAGTATAGTTAAAAATATTAACATTAGCCAGGATTCATAAAGCAATTTTTAGGTGACCAAATTCAGATGATTTCTAAATTCCTGGTTATCAAATGTGGAGTGGAGTTTTCCCTCTATTACACATTGCACATCTTGCAGTGAAGTCAGTGGGAGTCACCCATGTATGTATTGGAGGAAGCATTTATCACTAGAAATGTTTTGGTTTTTACATCTACTTTGTGACAGTGCTTGGGGGAGTGGTAAAGTAATAACAGTAATGCAGCATTAGTTCTATTCCATGAGGGTAGGCAAGAAAGTGAAGTATATTTATTCTAGATTCATTGTTTAAGTAAGGGTGTGTTAAATCAGTTCACAGCTGCCCTCCGGGTTACCATTCATAAAACTGGTGGAGTAAAAGGTTGAAATTGCAGGCACTATCATCCATTACCCAGAGATGATTTAGGGTCCATCACCAACCCTACTGAAGCTAATGGGAATTTTCCTGTGGACTTCAGTGGGAGTATGATAAAGAAACGTGTATAATTTATACTGTGTTTCTTAATGCACATGTCCTCTTTCATATCTCTCAGTGCAATTAGATTGACCCCGTATAACTGTGCCTCTGTGGGTTACAACTGAGAATACCAAATTCAGGAAAGACTGCTCCAAAATAGGGTAGCTACACCCCAAATGGTGGTTATTCCTCCATAAGATATACAAAACCAGCAACAAAAATAAACTTCTGTTTCACCACACTGGCTAACAAGAAGTCATAAAAACAGTTTCCTTGGCATTCCAGTTCTTATATTACCACCAAAACCACTAGATTTAGAGATGAGTGGTTCTTTAAAACCAGTCTCCTCAAATAAAAGGTTCTTCTGATCCCAAAAGAGCAGCACCCAAGTCAATATACAACTCAGATCTTACCAATCCTTTAGTATCTAAAATCTAAAGGTTTATTTATAAAAAGAAAGAAAGGTGAGAGTTAAAATTGGTTAAAGGAATCAAATACATACAGTCATGGCAAAGTTCTTGGTTCAGGCTTGTAGTAGTGATGGATATGATGCTGGCTTGATAAGTCTCTGGTTGCTTCTATATCATTAGAAGGACCTCAGTCTCTTGGTTAGAATGCTCCCATTTGTATAAGTCCATAGTCCAGAAGCTTCCAGGACCTTTTATAGCTTCTTGGAGGGAAACCCATTGTTTCAAACAGAGCTCTTTGTGGAAAATTACAGTTACAAGATGGTGTTTGGAGTCACATGGGCAAGTCATATGTCCCTGCATAATTTTGCTTAGTCACCGCAGGAAATCATTACCTACACCTCATACAAAACGTTTACAGGACAGTCCATTCACTGTAGATGGGCATCTCCCATGGTCCATTGTGAGTTCAGTGTCCCTTGATGAGCCACTTTATTTGAACAGTCCCTTCAAGATGTGAAGGCTGAATACCTAATGGTCGTTACCTGGATTTCAAATCTTTGCTTCTGGGTTATAGAGCCAATACTCATAACTTCAAATAAAAAGATGATACATGCATACAAATAGCATAATTATATTCAGCGAGTCATAACCTTTCCATAGACATCTTACATGCCACATTTTTATGCAATATTTTATGCAATTTTTGTTGCAATTATATAACAGTGGTTGCAACAATGATCTATATGGTCATATTGTAATCAGATAACATCACACCCAGACATTATACCAATGGAATACTTTCTAGTTTATTAAGGACTCGCTTTCCTCAGCAAAGAATTCAGCCCATTTTGACTTCAAAAATGTCATTATATATAACTTGTAACATGTCTGCCCTCTCCCTTGTTCTCTTAAGATTGACTTGATGGTTAGAGAAAACAGTATCATTGGCATTCTGCCTTTTGATGATCATTTGTTAATGCTATTTGTTGAGAGCAAAGGTAGTACTACTGTGAATTTAGGACTCAAAAGAGGAGCACATATACAATGCCTTACAGTGATCTCTTTTATGGTAAGGACCACCATCAATCCCTAACACCATTAAAGTATGGCTATCGATGTCATTAGTGAGTAGCTACAGTTCCTTAAATCCATGAGTTTATTTTACTGAGACATACATACATTATTACAACTGTAATAATAATGCCCAAAACACAGTCCAAATGCACCTCTTCATTCTGGCATGTTAATATTAGTGTTATTGCTATTACTCTTACAGGGTTTATGGAGTGACCCCATAATAACAGTGGGGAATTGAATAACAGCTAATACCTAATTTTCTTCAAGCAATCTTGTAGTTTAAAATAGATTTTGTTTAAGGATATAACTTCAAATTGTTCTTCAGATTTAAGCACTATACAAAAGGTTTTGTTTTAGTTTACTGTATTGTGTTTCAATACAGTGATTTAAGGCTTTTATCATGCTTCATTAAGTTGAGTAATGACTTATCAGTATCTACATGATGCTCGAATGCTTGTCTTGATAATAGAATTTGTTTAATTTCTGAAGCCTCAGTTTTAAGCATTAAATAATACATCATTGACATGTAATCCTTAGAGGCAAGTGCAAATGATTTTTAAGCCCAAGTATTAACTTTATTTATGATCTAAAGCATAAGATTATGTATAACATTAAAATGGCCTTTTGGCATAGGAAAGCCCTAAGTGAGCAAGAAGGAGTAGTTAATGTTCATCTGTGTCTGAACCTCATCTAAGGATACTTGTGGTAGTTAATTCTGCGGTATAAAATGTTCTGTCACAGTCACTTTAAAGTGTTGAACCTTGCAAAAATCATTATGCAGGGAACCAATGCATGGAACTTAAAAGATGTCATAGGTGCCCCTGAGAAAAATTGAGCAGCATTGCCTGCGAGTGATCCAGTTAATGTCTTAGCTCTGAGCAACGCTAGTGATGCTAGGGTTTTTTACTGCTACACATCACTATCGTATCTGAATGCCTTCCACGTAAAATCAATAGCAGTAGGGTGAGCACCTCTAAAATCTTGACCTCTGTTGAATATCAGTATTAAATGGTGCCACCGAATATGGAGTATTCATTAATAGAGTTGGTCAGAAAAAATCTGACAAAATAGTTTTTCGTCAGAATTTGTCAATTCACTGAAATGGAAACATTCCCCAGGACTGCGTCAGTTTTCAGAAAAGTCTATCAGGAACTATATACGTTTCTGACAGCAACCTGGATTCTGTTGGCATGGCTTCTCAACAGCACCCCAGGCAGCTAATGGGGACTTGAGTGTTCAGAAGTCCTGAGAGCTGCCACTCTGAGGCTCATGGTTCATCGGCAGCCTTGGCTTCTAGAACTTCCAGGTTTGTGGTTCCTCAGCACGCCCTGACTTCCAATGGCCCCTACTCTGGGGCAGCCAATCAGGAGGATTGGTCTAAGGCTCCCAGAGTCATCGGCTCTGGGGCAACCCACCGGGCAGGCTGTCTCACAGTCAGGCTTCCGGGAATTCCAGAATTCTCTCTCGAAACAGACACGGCTGGTGACTTTTCTGGCCATGCCATAGATATTATCACACAGTGTAACCTACGCGCTTTGCCCATCTAGACTTTCAGTGCTGTTGATCTGAAGCGTGTCTGGGTTTAAATGTCTCTTCATGAGTTGCTTCACTATTAAACCTCCCTCTCTTTAAATCAATCTGAATTTGGATTGTGGCATCTGTGACCAATTGTGACACCCTGATAGACAGAACCTGACTTCTGACTTGACTTAGCTTGTAAACTCCTTGGAGCAAGGGCCATATTTTTGTGTTCTGTGTGTACAGGGTGTAGAATTGTAGGGTGTGACTGGTAAATGGAAAATATAAGTGCAACCATAATACAAATAATAATTAGTAGTGAAATTAGATGAAGGGAAGTGATAAGTGGGTTGAGCACTCAGTCAATGGTATGGCTGCTCTGAGGACACTGGATGTGGGTAGTATGAAAATGGCATCATTCTTAATACCTCAGGGATGGTTCCATTGCCTTTTTAATGCCTGTTGCCATCTTTGATAGCTTTGCTCTTAAGCAGCAAATTACAAAAGCCAAGGACAAGGCCATGAACCTGGGAGCCTCTCTCAGAGAAAGTAGCTTTGAGAACATTTCCATTAGCAATAGAGATGGACTATTGGGGTTTTTTTAGGAGACTCCTATCTGTACCATGTTATTTTCAAATTTCTATTAATACCCTAGAAATTTATTGTACAAAACACACGCTCCATATTGTTGCTGAAATGGCCTAAAAATCTACCTCCCAGTGTGTGTCAATGTAGGCACTTTAACTTGAATAAATTCCAACGTTTTAATATTTACAAAGATTAGGATGCAACATGTTGTTTATACTTCTGAGACGGAGAGATGTACTGTATCACTAGCAGCCTGTGAATAACAACATGTTAGTGACCGATAAAGTGTTACCATTAAAATCTCTATTAAGTGGAATAATTTTGTAGTGATTCTAATAGGCCAGAGTAAACGTCTTCTCCTGACAGCATCCTATTAACCGGTGTGTCCCTAACAACAGGGATCCATCCAATCAAGTAGCCTGAATTCCATTCATATTTTTGAACATCTCTTATGTTCATGCTGTGTACTGATATGAGGATCTGGATGCTCTTTAAAGTATGTAATCTGCTCTTTGAATTCATACTGTGCCAAACTGAGCATAACAGAATGTTTGTCATTTACAATGTTGAGAAGTTATATCCATTATATCCATTAATAAATTGAGTATAATGTGACCATCTTGCAAAGAACTGAAGCGATCCACATATTCCCTGTCAGGGTACCCTCCCCACTCTGAACTCTAGGGTACAGATGTGGGGACCTGCATGAAAGACCCCCTAAGATTATTTCTACCAACTTAGGTTAAAACTTCCCCAAGGCACAAAACCTTTGCCCTTGGATTAGGTAAAACGCTGGGACCATGAAGTGATTTAACAAACAATCAGGGAAAGGACCACTTGGAGTTCCTATTTCCCCAAAATATCCCCCCAAGCCCTTACACCGCCTTTCCTGGGGAGGCTTGAGAATAAACAAGATGAGCACAAACCAGCCTTGGATTTTTAAGACCCAAAAAACCCAATCAGATTCTTAAAAAACAGAACTTTATTAGAAGAACAAAAAAAGATAAGAGAACAACTCTGTAAAATCAGAATGGAAGATAATCTTACAGGCAGTCAGATTCAAAACATAGAGAATCCCTCTAGACAAAACCTTAAGTTACAAAAAGACACAAAAACAGGAATACACATTTCCTCCAGCACAGCAAATTTCACAAGCCAAAACAAAGAAAACCTAATGCATTTTCTAGCTAGATTACTTACTAACTCTACAAGAGTTGGAGGGCTTGCATCCTTGATCTGTTCCTGGCAAAGGTATCACACAGACAGACAAAAGCCTCCCTCCCCCCACCTCCAGATCTGAAAGTATTTTGTCCCCACATTGGTCATTTTGGGTCAGGTGCCAGCCAGGTTACCTGAGCTTCTTAACCCTTTACAAGTAAAAGGACTTTGCCTCTGGCCAGGAGGGATTTTATAGCACTGTATACAGAAAGGTGGTTACCCTTTCCTTTATATTTATGACATTCCCCCCAATAATATTTTTTCCTTAAATCTATTCTTAAAGCTCCTAGTACATTAAACATAAGGTTGGGGAAAAAAAAGGATAATATGCTAATTTAATGTTCTGACTGACCCCCCCACCCCCTCCCCACCACACACACACACACACACACACACACTTCTGCAGACATAACAACAACTCAGTCTTTAACATTTTTTCACTAATGAAATTTATGGTATTGAACAACATAGATGACATGCAAAGATTGACTCCCGCATAGACAGGGATACTGGAGCCTTGTTCACGTCCTAAGCAATACTGACAGTCTAGGGAGGCTTCAAATTCAGACACAATTAATTTCATTTAACAAACTATGTAAGGTGGACCAGTTGCCCCAGTGATCATTTTGAAGCTGTAGTACAGACTCCATTTTGAGTCAGTTAATAAATACAGTGAATAAACAACAAACATTTACTCAAGCCTCCATACATCTGCCGCGGACTTTTTTCCTTGATGAGTTCCTATATGTCACAGGTGATGTTTAAGGCCAAGTGTTAGAAATATTGGCATTTTGAACTGAATTAATTATGAAATGGGAAAGGAATGACGAAAACAATGCATTGCTATTACTTATGTATTTCGTTAACTTCTTCAGTGTAACTCTTTTTATTTGAGTATATTTAGGTTATGTTTTTTTCTGCTCTCCTGCATCACGAGTAGCCATTTACACCATGCAAATGTAAAACACTAAATAAAAACAAGTCAGTGTTACCGGTTTGTATTCAGTTTGCACCAGTGTAAATGACAACATGAGGTGCAGGGAAATAAAATTCTAAGGTCCTGATTCTTAAGTGACTGATAGGCGTTTCTTTGGAAGTCCAAAACATGCAATATTAAATATCTTGAGTTTCATGGATTCACTGAGAGGTCCAAAACTATATGATCACTTCAGATTTTATGTTAACTTTACCAGCAATCCTTAAATTACACCATACCCGTGTTTGTAGTAAATAAAATCAGTTTGTTGCTATTTTAAAAAGGGATTCATTTTTCTTTTGTTGAAGCTCTCTTCTAAATTGTCTGCAAACCCACATTTACAAATAAAATATGAATGAAAATAAATTTAAATTAGTAAAATATAGACTACAGACTTTTATATGATGTGATAAATTAAAATAATCATATGTGTAAGCCGTAGGACTAAGAGGAATAAAAGGTTTCCAGATTCCTCTGTATGTGAAAAGGAAAAGGAAGATATGTTCATGCCTGGTTAATTTACATATTAAGTTCTCTGGCTCCCTTTATAGATATAACAGAAACATAGAAGGTGTGTCCCTGTCTATTACCAGTTATACTTTTCATATGCTCCAGTGCAACACAATAAGTGCTAACTTTGTCTTATTTGGAATGTTATTGTGTTCTATTCTTAAAAATTGTGTTGAATTTTTATGAATTATGGCCATTCATAAAAGTAGAGCAATATCTCAGTGTATGAATTAATGAAGGTCATGCCCTGGGACAAGTGGGTCATCCTGTTCTGGAAGTCAGTGGGCTTAGACTAGCTAGATGATCCCAAGTTGGACATAGCAAAAGTAGGAATTCTATTTGCAGGTGTTATTTTGCTCAGCTGGGGAAGGTATCGTGTTTGGCGGAATGCCCCTAACTTGTAAATATTGGCTTTCCTTCAGATTATATTTTGCTTGCACTGTGTTAAATTACCCACCACATATAGGAAGGTTATTTATTGTATTCCATTATTACTGTACTTTACATAACCATGAAGGATCCTGAATTATCCCTGATGGTAGCCTCCAAATTCAGCACATGTATTATAATCCTTTAATGATTTAATTCTGAATGCCCTATTGTCAAGGAGGAGGAGGGGGTTCACTAACAATTGCAAGGCCTTGGGTACAGTTCATCATGCCCTACAGTGTGTTAAATAGTTTATGGTACGTGAGGGTGAGGAAGGGATAGCTCAGTGGTTTGAGCCTGCTAAACCCAGGGTTGTGAATTCAATCCTTTTAGGGGGCCATTTAGGGATCTGGGGCAAATATTGAGGTTTGGTCCTGCTTTGAGCAGGGGGTTGGACTAGATGACCTCCTGAGGTCCCTTCCAACCCTGATCTTCTGTGATTTACACCATTCTAATATAGTACATGGGGGGGGAGGGGGTGATTCAGGTTAATATCACTCATTTGCAAACGGTAGTAGTGAAGCTCAATACTACTTCTGTATACTAGGGATTCTGGGCCTCCCTGCTCATATGGAAGGGTAAGAGCAGCCAATTATTTACTGGAATTTTTCCAGTCTAAATGAGTTTCTTTAGTATAGAATCCGCTTGTGTGAGGGACTGGTTGCGTGACAGATGGCATGCTCTGCATGCCATAAAGCAGTTTTGCAGATAGTGACCATTTTCAGAATGTGCACTTTGCCAATTAGTGTGATTGGCCGTTCATTCATGTACACCACTTTTTTTCCCCCACAATGCTTTGCAGATTGTACTGCGTTTGCCAATGTTCACCTCCTTGTTCCCGGTAAATATCAACACTCAGTTTTTGTATCCTTTTAGGATCCAAGCTGTCGGACATGTTCCTGTTCAATTCCCATAGCTGAGCACAGATTTTATCTAGTTTCTGGACAGGCTTGACAATTTGTAAAATTATCAAGTATCTGCTTTCGTGTCATACCAGTATTAATGAGGTAGAGGAATATGCTATAGCTACAGAGAGAGATCACGATCGTGTTAGTTTCTCATTGAAATTATTTTCTCATTACAGCTGCAAGATGGAAGTTTCTCAGTTTGATCCAGATTGAATTTAGGCCCAAAACTATAATATTGAATTCAGGCCTAATGTTCATCATATTGTCTTTAGCTGTAGGTTGTTCTACATGAAGATCAAACGGTTCAAGAGTCCAGAATTTTTTAACCCACCTGGAGACACTTTGGGTTAGATGCATATAGGAATTTAGGCTCAAACCCTAGATGAAAGCACCACCTAAGTACGTATTTTCAACATCATTGCGATCCCCCAAGCCCCTGCTTGACTGCTGCCTAATCCTGCAAGTGCCTGAACTCACTTAGCACTCAAGTTTTTTGTTCTAAAAGTTTCTGCTTCTGGGCATGCACTTTACAGCATCACTCTAGGCAGTAAAAAATGCTAGCAGCAGTGCAGAAGTAAGGGTAGCAGTACTGCAACCCCCCACTACAATAACCTTGTGAACCCCCCCCCCCCCCCCCCCCCGCCAACACCACAAGTCCTTTTTGGGTCAGGACCCCTACAATCACAACACCCTGAGATTTCAGATTTAAATAGCTGAAATCATGAAATTTACTATTTTTAAAATCCTATGACTGTGAAATTGACCAAAATGAACCATGAATTTGATAGGGCCCTACCTATAAGGCAATGTCCCTTGGCCTTATTAAATGTATCTTCCAAAGACAATTTCCCTGACAAACACAGGCTGCAGAGGGCCAGAGGCCTGGCTCAGAGGCCTTTCACTTTGTCCCAGAAGCTAAAGACTAAAAGTATCTTGCCACTGCACTGGTGTAAGGGAACCAGCTCGGCCTTTGAGGGAAAAATAAAGAAAAGCAGCAGAATCTGGTATTTTAAACTTGAAGATGTGTTAAAGAAGTGAAAATAAGAGTTGAATTTGTTCATGGTGTTGTAGAGCAAGTCTCTAAATATGATGATCATGGTTCGAATTAGTCAATGGTCTGCCTGTCTTTGGTACTCTAATACGTTAGCCAACAACATCTGTTGGTATGAATTCAGCCATGGTGTAAATCCACTTACCTCAGTTAGATTAACTAGGGAGGAATTTGGCCCATTGTTATGAAGAACAGTTCTTGTTGTTGACTGAGCCTGCAGCTAAAGGGGGACGGGATAGGTGTTCCTGGTGTGGGAAAGTGGTAGAGGTACTGACAATAGAGAAATTCACACACCTAGAAAACCCTGGGATGTCTTTTCTCAGGCAGGTTTCAGAGTAGCAGCCGTGTTAGTCTGTATTCGCAAAAAGAAAAGGAGTACTAGGGGCACCTTAGAGACTAACCAATTTATTTGAGCATAAGTTTTCATGAGCTACAGCTCACTTCATCGGATGCATACTGTGGAAAATACAGAAAATGGAAACACTGAATGCATCCGATGAAGTGAGCTGTAGCTCACGAAAGCTTATGCTCAAATAAATTGGTTAGTCTCTAAGGTGCCACTAATACTCCTTTTCTTTTTTCTCAGGCAATTACATCTGCTTCTGGGACTAGGAAGACAAATGTGTGCAATCATTCCCTTCAACCTTAAAAAAAAAAAAAATCTTGAAAGGAAACATCAATGAAGAGCCGAGAATCTATGACACAGAAATTAAAATGGAGCCCCACCGTATCTGGCTTCCACATCCCCACAGGAATAGCAAAGAAAACTTTTTTAAGATGGAAAAGACTGTGTATTGGCTGAGGAAGCTGCTTGCTGGAAAGAACAAAAGTTATGTGTCTATGTGGGGGGATTGCTGCTGGGGGGATTGGTTCACAATCAAGGTGGGTTCTGTGCAGGGCAGTGGGTTTGGTTAGGGTATGGAGGGAAGTGGGGTAATAGTACATGCATGAGGATTCTTTATGTCTGTGGAAATCAGAGAGGAATTCTGGTAGTTGGTATGCAGGATGTTTCCCAGATAGGAACGATGATGAAGTTGCCAACCATGTTGGGTGAGAATTTCAAGAACAGGAAACATGCTCAATACAATTTCTTAACTGCATTAAACAATACAGGGTCACATCTTCATAGTCTTCAGCAATCACAAAGCCAGCACAAGGGATGGGAAGTGTGCAAGGTGGCTGGGGTGGGAGGTATGGAGCCAGAGATCATCGTGCTCTGACCAAGCCTTACCTGTCAGAGGGGTCCCTACGGGACCGTTGCAGGTGGCATAATTCAGAGCAGGCCTTCAGCTAAACAAAGTTACTCTGAAATGAGAAAGGTGTTTTAGGCCCCAGGACTGTGAGAGAGTGGCTTCCTATGTGCCAAAACACATAACTAGCAATGTCCAAATGACAAGGGAAGGTCTGGTTTACTGCAGCACAAATAGAAAAATGAAACATTTTACCAGTATCGGAACTCCCACATAGAGTCCCTACATAGAGACAGGGTCCCTCATCCCTTTCTGAGGCATAAAGCAGTCCCAGTAATGGAAAAACACAATATCACACACAGTTCATCAAGAAGGTTTAAGGTGTCTATAGTTTTTCTCTTTATTTAAACATTGTAAAGCTCAAGAATCACTGAAATATTTTAGTGCCTGAAATGTTACTGGGATAACCTTAAAAAAAGGATATAAATAAAACCCACAAGTTACTGTGTTTTACCTTGAGAAGCAGAAATTTCAACTCAAGGGAACGACTGCCTTTGACCTAAATGGTCAAAAAACAAGGGCCTAATTCTGATGTCTTTATTCTGTCTGAACATTTCTCTGCCACTAGGTCCTGATCTAAAATCCAGTGAAGTCCATGGAAAACCTTTAGATCAGACTCTTAGTTCAAAATTCAGCAAAATGTGTGCTTAAGTGCGTGCTTCGAGGCTTCACTGAATCGGAGCCCCGTTGCAAAGTAATATACAATACAGTCAGAATTATGAGAGTGCTTAAAGTTAAGCTCATGCTTAGGTGCTTTGCTGACCAAGGAGTTTCATCCCATTGGTTCGATGGAATCACTGGCATATTAATATACTATACTTACTGTAGTACTTAAGAATCTGGCCCTAAATGTGCAGAAAAGTCCTTCTGTGGATGTTTTGCTATGAGTTACATGACAAATGATTTTTTGCAACATATAGCATATGTAGATCATATCTCTATGTAGATCATGCTGTATGTTTCACTATTCTGTATCTGCTTAGTGTGTGATGTATGTATGTATGCACTTTTGCTGTGTGATGTATTCATTTCTGAATAGCAATATTTAAGTTATCGCCCCAGCAGCCCCTCGCAAATAGCCAAATGGAAGGTGTCCCCAGGAAAAGGAGCTGAGATGTAAAAATCAAACTGCTTGTACTCTGAAATTTAGCACCACAGGTGAGGAGAGATTTATGGGTCCTCTGCTCCTCTCCATTGTAAGGTGCTAGCAGGAGTAAATATGAGTAGAATTGGGAGGGGAAGAGAAAGTCAAAAGTAGTGGAAAGGGTGTGTGACATCTCACGTGCATGGTACTCCCCATGCCTCCGGATATAGTACGTATGTTAGCACAAAAGACCAAACCCAGACAAAAGCCAGGAAAGGAAGGATGTTCCATTGGTTAGGGTTCTAAGTTAATAGATTCATAGATTCCAAGGCCCGAAAGGACCACTAAGATAATCTACTCTGACATCCTGTAAAATACAGGACAGAGAATGTCCCCGAAAAAAGATCTTAGAGCAGAACTTTTAGAAAAACATTAGAAATTTGCTTTAAAAATTGCCAGCGCTAATCATGACTCTTGTTAAGTTGTTCCAAACAGTTCCTCACACTTAAAAATTTATATCGGATTCACTCTGAATTTGTCTAATTTCAACTTCCAGCTATTGGAGCGTGTTATACCATTCTCTGCTAGATTGAAGAGCCCATTATCAAATATTTGTTCCCCACTTATGTACTTATAGACTGTAATCAAGTCAACCCTTAACCTTCACTTTGTTATACTAAATAGACTGAGTTCCTTGAGTCTTTCACTATAAGGCAGGTTTTCCAGTCCCTTAATCATTCTTGTAGTTCTTCTCTGAACCATCTCCAAAATTTTTCTTTATCCTTCTTGAATCGTGGGCACCATAACTGGACACAGTAATCCAACAGCAATCACATCATTGCCAAACACAGAGATAAAATAACCTCTCTACTGCTACTTCAAGATTCCCTTATTTATACATCCTCAGATCATGCTAACTTTTTGGCCAAAGCCTCACACTGGGAGCTTTTGTTCAGCTGAATATCCACCATGATCTCCAAATCTTTTTCAGAGTCATTGCTTCCCAGGAGAGAATCCCCCATTCTGTAAGCATGACCTAGATTTTTTTTGTTCCTAGATGTGTACATTTACATTTAGCCATATTAAAGTGCATATTGTTTACTTGTGCAGAGCTTATTAAGAATTCCAGATTGTTCTGAATCAGTGACCTGTCCTCTTCATTATTTACCACTCCGCCAATTTTTGTGTCATCTGCAAATTTTATCATTGATGATTTTGTTTTCTTGAAGGTCATCGATAAAAACATTAAAAGGCACAGGGCCAAGGACTGTTCCCTGCAGGACCCCACTAGAAACACGCATACTCAACAGTTCCTCATTTATAATTACGTTTTGAGACCTATCAGCCAGTTTTTAATCCATTTAATGTGTGCCATGTTAATTGTATATAATTCTAGTTTAATCAAAATATCAGATTCCTTAAAGAAATCTGAGTATCTTACATCCACACTATTACCTTTATCAACTAAATTTATAATCTCATCAGAAAAAAGATATCAGATTAGTTTGACAGGATCTATTTTCCATAAACTCATGTTGGTTTTCATTCATTATATTACCCTCCTTTAATTCTTTATTAATTGAATGCTGTATCAACCACTCCATTATTTTCCCTGGGATTGATGTCTGATTTACACACCTATAATTGCCTGGATCATCCCATTTTCCCCCTTTTTAAATATTGGCACAACATTAGCTCAAGTACCAAGCCCACCACAAGTGTCCTTTGTGACCTTGGGCAAGTCAATGCATTTCTCACAGTTCCTCAGTTCCCCAACTGTAAAATGGGAATAATGGCACTGTGCTACCTGACCGGGGTGTTGTAAGAATACACACATTAAAGATTGTGAGGTGCTCAGATATTATGTTGTTGGTGGGAACTATATAAGTACCACAGATAGTTCTCCTTCCTGATGCACTAAGAATTGGGCTGCTTGCTCGGTAATGCAAGGCAGAGATTCCCTAGCCTTTCTTGCTCTCTTCTCCATCCAAAGCACAGCTGAGGACAAGCCCTTATTCTGGCCCTCTTTTCTCTATTAATATTTAACAGGCCTACTTGTTCTATTTTGATGACTCATCCCTGTTTATGCAGCCACAAAGGCAATGGTGCTTTGGAATAGAAAGCGAGGTACTCCCCCGTCAGCCTTTCAATAAGATTACTGCAATAAAATGAACGAATCCAGGTCTCTGTTCCGGAAAGGTCACACAAACAAATAGCGGGTTTTTTTGTTTGTTTTTTTAACAGAGCTGATTTGATCTGCATTGTCCCCACTCTTTTGAGAAAGCTTGGTCAGCCTGAACAATATGACAAGGAAGCAAGTGCTTTCTGCATTTCAACCTCTATCACTTGGTTGAAATCAAAAAACATTTTGTCATGATGACATTGTCCAGTAGCGCTGCCTGTCTTCACTGTCATTTTGAGTCTTCTTTCTCTCTGTGCCTCTTGACTATAAATCATCATCAGGGCTTACCATATGTGGCATGCATCAGGGACATAAGCTGCTGATTGCTAAACTCTTTTTTTCCACATTCTACCTGAAGGGCTATTGTCTCCTGACTATAGTTTAGTAAACTATTTTCTTGTCAGCAGAAAATTACTTTTCCCCCTGTGTAAGCAGAAGATGAGGTTGCCTTGTGTCATATTTATTATATTAGAGGACTTATGCTGTATTCATCTTGGACAATTGATTGCTCAGTGAGCTTTCTGTAGTATAATAGTATTTGATGCAATGGGGGAAATGAGTTTCAGAGAACGACTCAAAAATTGTGAAATGGGAAAAAATAAAAGCTGTCAATAAATGTAGCTGCCTAGCAGGGGTCCTGCTACAAGTACTGGGAGCTGCTCCTCACCCATATCCTCCTAGTGGTGGAGCCCAGCTGCATTTTTCTCCCTCTGAAGGGCAGAGCACTCTACTGTCTGGTAGAGGTTCTGCTGAAAAGTTCCCTTCACAGCATTTTTCACAAGCTGCTCTTTTCTGTAACCTTGTCCATCTGCCACTTCCCCATGGCTCTCACCACACACTTCTGTAGCGGAACATCCTTCCTCCCCACCGGCTCCATTTCCCCTCCCTTTTTACTGGCACCCCTCTACCGTTCCCATTAGCTCCACATATTCCTCTTTCCCTCTCCATCCTGATCTCCTCACTCCACCCACCATCACAAATCCAGACCCCACATACACACCTGCCCCTGCATCCTCCCTCTCACCTCTGGTGATGTTTGCCCCAACCCTGGCCCTCCCACCATCCTCACCCTTTCCATCTCCCAAGCTCAACCCCGTCATCACCTCTGCCCTTCTCATAACATCGTTGCTAACTTCATGCCCATCCCCCTTCTTTCCCCCTCGCCCTCTCTTGCTGTCTCTGGAATGCTGACTCCACCTCTAATAAAAATCACAGCCATCACAACCTCTTCATATCTCGCTACTGACTCTCAAAGAGACCAGGACTCCTTCACCTGACACTGCCTCTGCACCTGCCCTCTCTTACACAGGCTTCTCCTTCTCTCACCTCCTGCCCAGGATCAGACTGCAGTTGAGGTGCAGGGCATCTCTTCTCCCATTCCTGCCACTTCAAACCCCACCACTCCTTCCTACTGTTTCTCTTCCTTTGAGCAACACTACATCGGACTCTTCTCCTCACACTCCATGTTGCTGTCTTCTACCATCCGCCCAACTCTTCCCTGTCAGACTTCCTCTCTAATCTCAACTCCTGGGTCTTTCCTTTCCTCTTCTCAGATTCTTCCGTACTCATCTCTGGTGACTTCAATGTCCATGAAGATTGCCTAGCTCACTCTTTAGGTGCATATTTTCTTGCCTCTTTATTTGACCTGCAGCCCTAGTTCAACTCTCCCACTAACCAAAAGAGCCACTCAGTCTTCACTAAGCACTGTGCTTCCCGTTTGTCTATATCCATCAGTTGTACCTTGTCTGATACTTAGACTGTAGGGCCTTTGAAGCAGGGACAGTCTTTTGGTTCTGTGTTTTGTACAGCACCACACAAGGTTGACCATGATTAGGGTTCCTAGGCACTGTGGTAATATAGATAATAATAGTGGACTTCGTTCTAAAATCCTTGTACAGGCAGAAGTTCCATTGATTTCTAGTGGGATTATTGCCTGCAGATCAGTTGTACGTTGTGACAGGGTGTACCAGGCCCTTTGAGGGCCCCTGCCGGAGGCCTGGTGGTCCTGCCACATCCCACCCAAGGAAAAGGAGCAGTGAAGGTGGGTCCTCCAGGCCTGCCTAGAAAGGCTGCAGGGAAGCGGCCAATCAGAGCATAGCAGGCTCAGTTAAAAGGAGCTGCAGGACCCAGGGAGGTCAGTTGCTGGCTGGCACCAGAAGGGTGAGGAAGATTGGAAGGCTGTGAAACTCTCCAGGAGCGGCGGCCTGAGAGAGACCCTGCTCAAGCATGAAACAGACAGAGAACCCTGAAGTAAGGGCGAAGAGGAAGAGGCTATGTGAGAAGTGGTCCAGGGACTGCAGCAGCAGCAACAACTATTAAAGAATGCAGCATGTGGCTGCTCTTCGTCGTGTCCTGGGTTGGGACCCAGAGTAGTGGGAAGGCCTGGGTCTCCCCACCAGCCACTGGGGAAATGGCCTAGGCCCCAAGAAGGAGATAAGACTCAGCACAAAAAACTTAAGAGAGGGGCTGAAATTTAAATAGGCCCAGAGATGGGGCTGATGACCACATAGAGGGCAGACCATTTGTTGGACTCTGTTACCCTGGAAGAAGCTTGTTCATGCATATTAACTATGTGACTTAGCCAGAGAGCTGAGCCACTGAAAACCCACGTGATGAGGGCAACAGCTAACAGGGGGTGGCAGGAAAAGGAAAGAGAGCAGGCTTGCACCTGGGTGACAAGAGGTGCTCACAAGAGGTGAGTGTGTCCTGTCACATATACATACCTTTTTCTATTTGCAGAATTACATATATTGGTGGTAATCTTGCAAAGACTTGCACATATGCTTAAAATTAAGCATGTGAGTAATCCCAGTGAACTCAATGGGAACCACTCACTTTTACAGTGAGGCACATTTATAAGTCTGTACAGGATTGGGATCACCGATAGAAGTTAATGTTTATAATACAGTAACTTTACCAACAATGGAGATTCTCTGGATCCGCTATAATAATAATCCTATTTGACAATTACATATTAATAGTAATGGAAAAAAATCTCAAAGCATGTTAAGAGCACTAATTAGGTTATGGAACAGCATTGTAAGATAACTGACTTGTAACATTATTGTACACATTTTACAGAATGGTTAATTGAGACACTGAGATATTAAGTGTCTGATCCTAAACCAGCTGGGAGTCTTCTGATTAACTTCAGTGGGTTCTGAATTAACTCTTAAATGACTTTCCTCAAGTCATGTAGAGGGTCAGTGGTTGAGTTGGGAATAGATCCCAGGAAACTTCCAGTGCCCTTCCTCAACCAGTAGAAACCTTGCCAACATAAAAATTATCTTTGAGTAATATGAACACAGAAAATGTCTGTTCCTTATGATATATCCTTTCCTATATGCACAATAATAAAAAAGTCATTGCTATTTTTAAACTGAAGTTACCTTTTAGTGTTTAATTAAACTTCTAACGTCATAATCATAATTTTTTTTGACTGCTCAACTGTGTGTCCACCTCTGTCAAAAGAAGTGTCAAGTGGGAATTCTGCAAACTTATTAGATTTGTGCTATCATAATAATTGATTCTTGTGAGCTGGATTTGCCAGTGTGACATTTATCAGTATGCCCACCATGAACAACTGTCTTGTGAAAGCTGTAGTAATGATGAATATTGTGTAATAAATTACACAATATTGTATGATATGCTTTAATTATGATTAATTTAAAGAGATTGAATATTCCTTGGGCTGAAATATGGTTACCTGCTCGCTGAAGGAGAACTCATCCTTATTCTGTTTGTTGTATTATATTTGTACAGTAGTGGTCAGAGACTAGGACCCAGTGCACTAAGCACTGTGCATATGTAATATAAAGGCAGTCCCTGCTCCAAAGAGCTTACAGGCTAGGGCCCAAGAAGGCACCAATGCACCTGCTTACCTTAAAGCAGTGGTTCCCAAACTTGTTCCACCACTTGTGCAGGGAAAGCCCCTGGCGGGCTGGGCCGGTTTACCTGCCGCGTCTGCAGGTTCGGCCGATCGCAGCTCCAACTGGCCGCAATTCACTGCTCCAGGCCAATGGGAGCTGCTGGAAGCAGCGAGGGCCAAGGGACGTACTGGCTGCCGCTTCCAGCAGCCCCCATTGGCCTGGAGCAGCGAACCGCGGCCACTGGGAGCCGCGATCGGCTGAACCTGCGGACGCGGCAGGTAAACAAACCGGCCCAGCCCGCCAGGGGCTTTCCCTGCACAAGTGATGGAACAAGTTTGGGAACCACTGCCTTAAAGCATGCAAAAAGTCTCATTGACTTCAATGGAACTGCTCACATGCTTAAAGATAGGCGCATGCTGAAGTACCTTGCTGAATTGGGGCCTAAGTCCTCTAATGCAGGGGTTCTCAAACTTCATTGCACTGTGACCTCCTTCTGACAACAAAAATGACTACACAACCCCAGAAGGGGGGACTGAAACCTGAATCTGCCCGAGTCCCAATGCCCCAGGTGGGGTCCAAAGCCTGAGCTTCGCTGCTCCAGGCGGAGAAGGGGTCAAAGCCGAAGGCTAAGGGCGTTAGCCCCAGCCAAGGGGCCTGTAACCTGATCCCCACCGCCCAGGGCAGTGGGGTTCAAGCTTCAGCCCCAAGCCCCAGCAAGTCTAAGCAAGCCTTGGTGACCCATTAGTTTGAGAACCACTGCTCTAATGTACAGATATCTGTATATTTGAAAATGACTAACCATGAGAACTATTTTGATTGTGTTTAGCTACATGTTAAGGTGGACCTTTAAAAGACCTTATCAGCATCATTAAAAGTAGTGGGGCAATGGGTTCAGAATTACTGGTAGCTTCAACCACCACAGAGGTATCCTGAATGAAAAGCACTATACAACTAGTAGTGCCCTGGGGATGCTACATAACTTGTTCTTGCTAATGACTTTCCTTTTAAAGCATTATAATATATAAATGGTGTCTCTTTTTTTCTTTTTAAACAAAAGCCCTGGAAAGAATCTGTACTACACTAAATTATTGCTACACTTCTGCACTCCATTGGACCATATATTTGTTGTGCTTACGCTGGAGGTTTTGACCTTATGCATAGAAATTATGTAATCATTTTTGTTTTTTTTCTTTAGTGGTTTTGATCTGTTAGGAAGCTAAACCTGGATTCCACACTCTCTCTTCCTGCTACTACATCTCACTAATGTTGTCTCTATTGATTACTCGGTGTTATTTAAGTACCTTAAGTAAGAAGCAGGTATTTCTTGCACTTTCTGTTCCTGGTTTGAATCTTACCTTTCTCAGTGTCTGTTTTCATTATGAATGGCATCTTTACATTGTCTCTTTTTTTTGCTCTGATATTGAATCTCCCAAGTCTTAACAACTTTTCCCTGGGAAGTCTCCAATGGTTAGTTTCAGCTTTTTAGACCCAGGGAACATCTCTCTGCAGCTTCCTTAGCTGGCTCTCTGACACATCTATCTCTCATTCTATCTGCCTCTCTTGACTCTCTGCTTCTAAGAACGAGGAGTACTTGTGGCACCTTAGAGTCTAACACAAGTACTTCTCTGCTTCTAGCAACACTAACTTCCTACTACTGAATATTTTAGATATTGAAGTTCTTCTGAGCAGAAAACTGATTGTGGCCCATGTTTGTGACTCCACTACTCTTTAATTCAGACCTTTACACGGCTTTCAAGAATAGAAATCATTGTCATCCTATACCCTGAATTCTTTTCATCCTCCATTTCCCTTCTTTGTACATGTGCCCGTTGCCTTCTTTAGAACATAGCCAGAAATCATTCCTGGCTATGAGTCTTTGAGGCACCTGGACCTCTGCCCTGGATCAGAAGAATTAGAAAATCAAACCAGAGCATAATAAATTTCCCTTCAGGGCAGATCCCTGTTCCACCCCTGGGGTTAACTTATCAAAAGAGCTTTTCAAGTGGAATGATTCATGCCAGAGTTGCTACTCCAGTGCCTCCTACTTTGTAGTGCTTGTGCAGGGACACCAAAATAGCCGTGACAGCACTTCACTGAACCAGCTCGCAGGCACAACAGAACCTTGACTGACATTCAAAAGATGCCAACAATGAATGTGCGTTACGGTGCCCCACCTACAATGTTAACTTACAGCCTGTCCAGAAGGCATGGAAGTCAATGGAAAGAGATCCACTGATTTCACAGGGCTTAGGATAAGTCTGATAGTCACTGCTAATTGCAATTGTTATATTGTTGGGGGAAAACCCAAGTTGAACCTCATGAGAACATGGCCCAAGCCTCTGTCAGTATGAAAAGTTTGGTGAACGTTCCCCATCTTTCTTGTGCTAAATGCATCTCTCTTCTTACTGATTCTGGGTGAGGCTTCAAGAGGAAGGATAGTGCTGAAATACTGCAGTGTGAGGGGCTGTTTCCTAGCCTAACGTCGGATGGGATGGAGATTTCAGAACAACCTCTGGTGACATGTTTTACACCAACGTTTGCATATTTTAGGGAAGGTCCATAATAAATATAACTGCTGAAACTACTGAGGTTCACTTATAACTTGCCTTAGTCTCTGCCTTTTTTGACTGTGACCTTTCCACACATGCATCTGCCACTTCCAGAGCTAGAGCTGGTCAAAAGACTGGGGGGGAATATAAAAATCTTCGAAAAATTTTCCCAATTTTTCACTAGAAAATTTCCATCCGGAGCCCTGATTGGGTTGAGAGCTTGCAGGAGAACCCACTTCTGAATTTTTGCTTGACAGCCTCATCACAGTTCTGGGCAGCTAAACCTGTATTCCCCATCCATGGCAGAGCAAGGGCATCCACTTTAGGCTTCCGGCTCCCCAGCTATTGCCCCTCTTGCCTGGAGACCTGCGTCTCTCTCTCTCTTCTGATGGGAGTATTTCCAGGCTGAACAGTTCCCTGGCTATACTGTAACCTCCCTAGCAAAAGACAGACTGCCTAAGTTCACCTATTTCATTGCTGTTAGGATCCAAGGGTGCAAGTCTGACCCCAGCTCCAATCCTCAGCTTCAATTCTTGATTCTTTCTTTACCCCCTGACTACAGCTCTGACCGCTGGTTCCGTTCCCTTACCTGGACACCTGCTCTGCCCACTAGGCAAGACTATGTCCTGTTCTTAACTGCCTCTCTCTGAGACAGCACACACTGTAATTACCACAGTTGTTACCACAGAGCACATTTATTCTTTACATGAAAGCATTGTGTTTAAAACAACAACAAAAACCCTATACACATGCTAATAAGCTTCCTATAGGTCACCCCCTCTCTCCAACAAGGGCTCTGGTTGGTGATTAGTTCTTCAAACCACAAACAGTGACTTTATCTATGGTCACAAGTTTATCACAGTTTGAGCTCAGAACTAGCCTGCTCATGAATCTGAGACCTCTCCCTCCCATACACACTTTTATCCTGTTTGGATCTTTGAAGCAACTGTGAATAGGTAATCAGTCAGACAATGGGTATCTACTCAAGCTGCAGCTTTAAAAGGATGGATCTGGAGGTGGGTCATTTGCATTCCTCTCCTGTTTGTCTAGCACATCATTTCAAAGAGTTATTTGAAGGGCATAGCACATCGTAGGGTTTACATTAGCCAGGCCTTCTCCTTAAAATAACTCCATAAAATAACACTTAAATATTTGAATCTTTAATGCAATAAATTCCTAAAATATTTAAACCTTAATGAATAAAGTTTAACCTTACTGAAGGTTTAACTAAGATATTGTCATATCTGTCACAAGACTTTCTTCCTGTTGGAGGATAGGAATGCCATTCCAGAAGAGAACATTAGTCCTGTGCAAGTATGAACCAGTATTTTGGCCCAAATGTTCTACTGATACGTACACTAGCCTGCCACGGGCCTCACTGGATGTTATGTATGTTATGCAAAGACCTTGGCCCTAATTACGTTAGGCAATATGCTACTGCTCATTGCATGTTGCAGAGGGAAATAAGTTTTCTCAAGTTTTGTCAAAAACCAAATCCAAGTAAAGTCTGAGAACCTTTTGTGCACATGAAGAATGTCTAAGCATCATTATCGCACACTGATCAGAAGGCACAACTAAACCTTTGGAAATCTTCTGCACTTTAGCACAGTGGGACAGAAGAGAGGACTCAAGGCCCAAATTTCCATAATAAATACTCAGGGTTGGCAACTCTCCCCATATTTGTTTTTGTTAGGTAATGTCCCAGCTTTGGAGAGAAGTTACCATGTGGGAATCTCCATTTTCATTAAAGATGGGGGTGGGGGAGGAAGTGTCTAGCCTTCTTGGTTGCAGAGAAAAGTTTGAAAATGTGACCTCAATGCAGCCAAGAAGACCAGAAAACAGATGACAGTACCCAGAATTTGGCCCACTATTATTTCAAATTAAATGTCACTGAATAAAGCTCCTCCCCTTCCCTATTTCTGCCACTTACCTTCATCTCTTGAAATACTCACTTGTAATGACCTTATCTCCTTGAAGCTTTTCAGTAATTCCTATGGCATTTAAATTAACTTTGAGTTGGGAAATGTATATAGCATTTTAAAAATTTATTAAAAATAGCAAATTCATATGCAAATTAAGCACAATAGCACCATGCATCCATGGTATTATGTATTGTTGATATGGAATCTGTCCTGCTTACTGAATCAATGCAAGACAAAAAACCTTGCAAGTATCATATTCTTAACATAATACGTATATTTTTAACTGGTGGGCTCGATCCTGCTTACTTTGAAATGTTAATGGCAAAACTCTCACTTGACTCCAGTGGGAGCAGGATTGAGCCTATTAACTTTAGCGCTGTTAACTCTCTGATCTGTGGTTGCTCTAATTTTTGCCAGAGGCCAGTTCAGCCCCTGGGAGTTAAGCAGGAAGGTGACTCAGAGCTGCTTTTGCCTGTTTCCCCGTTATGTATCCGAGCTGAGCAGAATATTCAGCACAAAGCCTTTGATGAGTTGCAGTAATTTGTCTTTTGTAAATATTATTGCCAGAATTGTTAAAGACTCCACTATTTTTGAAGTGGATGCTTCATTATACAGCCTTGATATTTTATTCATGTGAATTCAGAAGCTTTTTCATTATGAAGACTTTAGGTGCACATTAACAAATCTCTTTCCAGCATTTTGCTTATGTAGTATGTATTTGTTTTGACAGAGGTGCAATTGCTAATTTTTGGAGCTCTGTTCAACAGAGCTCTTCTGTGCCCCCTTCTATAAGCAGAAGCTTATTGAACAGACTTCAGGATAGCAATACACTCTTCCTACAGTGCACAGGCATAAGCGATAGAGGGCCAAAGGAATTCCAGGGCCTGCATTCAAGACCTAGACCTCCTAGGAAAATTGGCTCATAATACATAGGTATAAACTATGGGACCAATCTTGCTCCCTTTGAAGCTAATAGAAATTTTATTTCTGAATTCCATGGAATCAGGTTCCCTAGGAATTTGTGTTGACTTATCCATCATTTTAGTGTTCATTTCTGATTAAATGTTAACATGAAGGAACATAGACAGAAGTAGGGTGTATTACAGTAGGCATTACTGTACTTCGAGTCACTGAATAGCACTATTGTAGATGCTTTTGCTAGTCCTGTTTGCCTTTAGGATAACAGTTACATTTTGTGAAAATGCTTTTTGTCAGTTGTGATGCCTTTAAAAAAAATAGCTGCTAAGCACATCAGCAGAGAAGTCTGTTCTGCCTTTATCTCTCAGTCTAATTACCATCTTCCTAGAAACAGCAGCAAGCCCCATGTTACACCAAAACCAAAGGGAAAAGAATTCAATGACGCTAAAGCATTTTAAATTGTGCTTCAGCCATGCTCGGACTTTGGGTGTGAGCAATTGTATCACAGCTCACCTGTCAGATTTTAATTCAAACTTTCTGTTTCACTACAATTAGTGGAATGAAAGATTTAAAAACAAACCATTTATGGGAATGATCACTGATTGTGCTGTAGGAGCTCCTGAACCTTCTGAGAGGGAGAGGGAGAGGGGAGGAGAGAGGGGGAGGAGAGGGAAGGGGGGGGGAGAGAGGGAGAGTGGGAAGAGAGGGGAGGGGGGGAGATATTGTAGTAAAAATGAAATGCAGTCCCAGGCAAGTGAAATAAATATTTATTTGGGGTTAATTATGAATGAGCCCAGGTGTTGTGCATTGATTAAGAAATGCAGATTTTCCCTTCAGCACAGAATGATAAAATTAAATTTCTTGGCAAAATACCTAAAATATTGGCATCGGCAATAGATATAAACCTGACAGTTTTTTTTTCATAACGCTATGTTTGGACAAGTCATTATAGCAAGTGACAAAAGAATAGCAGATATAAATTTTGCTTTAGATTTTTTTTCTATTTAATATTGAATGTTAAGATAAATCTCTGTCTGTTCCTAAGTATTTTATGGAGTGAGAGTTTCCTTCTAGGGGACATAGGCAAAGATTTACCACATGATGACTTTTTAAAAATAAAAGGAGTACTTGTGGCACCTTAGAGACTAACCAATTTATTTGAGCATAAGCTTTCATGAGCTAAATAAATTTTGAAAGCTTATGCTCAAATAAATTGGTTAGTCTCTAAGGTGCCACAAGTACTCCTTTTCTTTTTGTGAATACAGACTAACACGGCTGCTACTCTGAAACCTGTTTTTAAAAATAGTACACTTTGGATATGCAAGAGTCTCCATCATTCCAGAGACGTGTCACCTTGTATTAGTCATCCTCAACCTACAGCTGTAATTAGAGCTTCACTTTTTCCTCTGCATTGTTTGCAGGACTGGGCATGCAGTCAGCAAACACCTATTCCCGTGAGTAACTTCTTCACAGCCAATACCTTCCTAAGAAAGGAAGGATGATCCAGTTGTTAGAGTACTAGCCTAGAACTTGGGAGACCTTCTTTCAATCCCCTGCTTTGCCCCAGACTTTCTGTGTGATCTTGCCAGATCTTTGTGATAGCCCTGAACCTCTGAATAGTGCCTGTAATGGGAGGACATACACAAAAAGCCATGTTTTAAAGCAGGAACTGGAGAACTTCCTGATCAAGAAGTTCCTCCATTTTATTAAGGTCCCTGCTGCAACACATCCTGGTCTTCTCTGGCTGCAACACATCCTGGTCTTCTCACCAGTGTGTACACATACTTTCAAAATAACCTACACATTCCTTAAAATTATTCATACTACTATGCTGAACTTTAGTTGCCCTAGCCACAACATACATATATATATATATATGTACGTATCAGTTGAACACAATGTTTTAATTGATATACTTACAATTTTTAAGCACGCTTGAAGCCTACCAGTGCCATCATTATAATAAAATAAAATGTATTTTATTTTAGTAAGATTTAGTTAATATTTTATTTTTATTTTTTCACAATGTAAAAACTAAAGATTGAGGGGGAGAAAACCTTTTGTAGTGATAGTCAAGGTGGGCCATTTCCAGCAGTTGACAAGAACATCCTCCTTGTCAACTGCTGGAAATGGCCCACCTTGACTATCACTACAAAAGGTCCGGGTGGCGCTTACCTCACGTGGATCCCAGAATTGGCTGGTATGTCCCTGCAGACCCTAGGTGCAGAGGCGGCCAGGAGGCTCTGCACGCAGCCCTCACCTGCAGGCACCACCCCCCGCAGCTTCCATTGGCCCTGGTTCCTGTCCAATGGGAGCTGTGGAGCCAGTGCTTGGGGTGGGGGCAGTGCATGGAACCTCCCTGGGCCTAGGGGCCACAGGGACATGCCAGCCGCTTCCGGGAGCCACGCAGAGTCAGGGCAGGAAGCCTGCCTTTGCCCCACTGACCGGACTTTTAACGGCCCAGTCAGCAGTGCTGACCAGAGCTGCCAGGGTCCCTTTTCGACCAGGTGTTCTGGTCGAAAACCGGACACCTGACAACTAAGGAGCCCCTTAATAGGACTGAGGTGTCCCTAATTGACCTGAGGTAATCCCTTCTCAGCTAAGGATAGGTAGGAAATGAGGCTACTCTGTTGATTAACTCCTTGAATGTTATATTGGCTACTTGATTTTGTGATATCCTGAGCCGTAACAGCTTTTAAATATAGAGCCCTGGGGGACCAAACACAGAATAGAAAGTAGGGAAAACTGCTCTAGGCAGACTTCTGGTATGTAATAATAGCAAGCAGACCATTTGCTTGATGACATTTGACTTGAAGATATTTGACTGGATTTTTTGTTGGTTTTCTCTTGCACCTATTATACTCAGGGGTTTGTATCTATTCTGTTTAGGTGTATACTGTGTGTGCTTTATTTTAATTACATTGTTTATAGAAAAATACAGGGAAAAAAGTTGGATTTGGGGAAAATTTGAAAGTATTTTTCACCTCATTGTTTCTCAATGGTCTGTTTCATTTTCTGAATCTTCATGGATTATTGAAACAATTGTTTGCAAAATCAGAAATTACCAATAATATTTTCAGTTTCAACATTGGAAGTGTTTTAAAACGAAAATTTTCATTTTGAGAAAGTCCCACCAACTTATTGTCAATTTTCCACCCAAAATTTCTGAAAAACAATCTTGAAAAAATTGAATTGTAATAACTGCATTTTCTGAGAAATGACTAAGTGGCTATTTTATGTGATGCACCTGTTAGGATCCTGGGGTAGGCTGCCATTTAAGAGGTCCTATTCCTATCCTCTGGGTGCACCCCTTTCAAATGACACTTGTCTTTGGGGTGGGGGCCCACATCCCAACCTCTCCTTGATTGGGTCTCCCCCTTGGTAGCCAGCTGGGATACCTTATTGTCCCAGTGAGCTTGGTATGTGCCAGAGTTTCACTTTTTTGGAGTTTGTGGTTAGTAGCATGCAGTGACACAGAAGCAGCGTCTTCACAACAAAGTCTGATGTATTTTGCCAAAATGTACACAGTGCTTATAGAAATTGATTAAAAATAACAGAGACCTGCATGTATATTGCCTTACTTATTCTTAACAGTCCCCTCAATCCCCTCAGGGGTAGGCCTGATTTAACTATGGTGCCCCTCCATTCTCCCTCAGCACCAAGTTAAAGCTTCTGTGCTGCACACCCCTGACTTTCGGTCAGTGTCAGCCAGCCTGCAAAATACCCTCTGGCATCAGGCAGTCTCTGATAACTTCCCCTCTTCTTCCCTGTAGGGCAGAGCTTTTAACACATCAGTGTCTTTTGATCTCCAGAATCTCAGCCTTGGCAAACAGCCCTGTCACCTCTTTGAGGCTATAAACCTGTCTCCTCCCTTATCTAGGCCCTTGATTTACTTTTCCTACCTGATTTCTTTAACACCACGTTTGATATAAGGCTATGCATCCAGGCAGGGTAGTAGTGCACTGCATATATGATCGTCATAAAAAATAGTATAAATATTTCCCAGTTCTCCACAGTCCCTATTTTCATTGGTTATTGCACCTCAGCTTCTTCAGGGGATTGTCTGGGCTTTTAGGGGTGTGTGTGTGTATATATATAGGTTATAGGACTATATACTATATATATAGTCACTCAACAAATGACAGCAGGGCAGTGAAACACTCTTCAGTCTGGTTTCTTTATTTTTAGTAACTTACATTTGAGGACAACAAAGGGGGAAAAAAATAAAGGGAGAAGATTTTACAAATGAAAACCTAGAGATGTTTCAGTGCAAGTTTGACAACTTTATTTTAGTTTTCATTCTAATGTACCTGTACCAGTAATTTTATTCCTAAACAGCACTCTGAGTTTAATTATGTGATTCATTAAAGTTATGAACGTTTTCTACTCAAGTGTGTTCAGTAGAATGTAGTAAATTGTTTAGTTTTAAATGACAATTTAATAACAGTCCTTTCCAACTGGCTGAATTCACAGTTCCTGTGTTGATTATTACTACAAATGTTTATATATTTCTACCATACTAATAGGAGATAAATATTATCTAAGTAGCATATTATTTATACAAACTAGGAGCCATATTTACCATGGATTCTGACTGACGGAAGCTCTGTAGTCCAGCCAGCCGTAGAGATATTTCCCCCTTGGCATTAGCTGTGTAAAGCTATGTTACATGGCATGTGTTCTTTAACTGTGACTGTGTAACTCACAAAGTGTGTGCGAAAAGAAAAGGAGGACTTGTGGTACCTTAGAGACTAACACATTTATTTGAGCATAAGCTTTCGTGAGCTACAGCTCACTTCATCAGAAGTATCCCTCTCTAATACCTGGCCCCCTAGAGGCTAACAGCGTACGGCTGCTGTTAGCTGATGGAGTTACTCTCTTAGCTCGGTTAGGAAAGGTCTGTGCGTTAGAAAGTCTGGGTTCCTAGCTCACTGATGTCTAGAGCTGTGCAAATAACTGATTGTTTTTTGTTTTGGTCGCCAAACCAAAAAAATTGCAGAAAAAAATTGTTTCGGGTTGAATAAAACTTTATTTCATTTTGGGTTTTCTTTAAACTTTTTTTTTTAAATAAATTTGAAGGAAAATTCAAAACCAAGTTAGTTGATTTGAAAAATCAGAATGTTTTGATCTGAAAATGTTGAAACGTAATTCCATTTTGTTAAATGTTTGTTTTTTCCTCACCAAACAATTTGGTGAATCTGAATCTGCAGGTTTCCTCAAAAAGTCTGAAACAAAATGTGCCTTTTCCTACTGATGATCCCAGTCTTTACACTAGCTCCTCCTATCCCCTGGGCAGGGTTGCAGCCAGAGAATATGGGTAGAGATCTGATCCATTGTGCACTAAATTCAATATAAACAAATGCCATTGATTTCAATGGGTGTTGGATCAGACACAGTGACTGGATTGTGACCAACATCCAAGAGGAAAACAATTCATCTCCTTGCCTGAAGGGTTTGCTTTCTACTTCCTGGCTAGCTTGGCAACTCACCACCACACAGGAGGATTCCTCTGTACTTTTCTTGGCCTGGGGAACAGGTCGGACACCATTCAGATGAAACATGCCTAATCAAAAACATTAGAATTCGAGTGGGATGAAGAGTTCCACTTCCTAACTGAACAGGTCCTGTTCTCTCAGATGGTTGCCCAAGGCTCTTTAAGGTGGTATGTTCAGCTGCTCTGAATGCTTACCAACATCCCTGTGAGAATGATCTTCAATTTTGACTCAATGAAAGCAGAAAAGAAAAGACCCTTTCAACCGCAGAAGACCTAAAACACAATGGCTGGATGGCGTCAGACACCTGTCCCACACAAGCATCTGACCCTGTAATGTGCCAGATTTGGCACAGGAAAGAACATTATGCATGCACATGTTGGCCTCTATGCGGTCTAAGTGACAGCATGAGAACTAACCTAATCTTTGGGGAACAAGCCAAACTTTTTTCTAAATTAATACCTTGAAAATAATACTTTAGACCATGTCCATTTAAAATATTTGTTAAATGACATCCTTTTTCTTGTTTCTATTCGTCTTCTTTTGTATGGCGATAGTGGAACAGTGAAAGCAACAGTGTGACTACAGTTGGATCTTCAAGTCTCTCATCCAGTCCAGAGAAGAGGAGGTAGTCATGCGAATGGCTGTGACACCTCCAAGATGAGCATAAATTGGGCAATTGTCCATGATGCGTCCAACAGTTTGTACTACGCCATAGTCGCAATTCGGCGATTCCTTCACTTTCCAGCTATGGAGTAATATGTGCCTCTTCCATGCTCAGTGCAGATACGGTTTAGAGCTGTCTATCTGCACCCTGGGGAGGAGAATCCCGGCACTTGCACAGTTGGGTTGTTGGTATTTTTTTGTTTGGTATGACAGCAGCCGCCCAGGCTTCAGATCCTCGTTTCTATTATGTCCCTCTCACAAACTCAGATTCGTGTATATAATTTTCTCCTCCTTTGTTTTCTCCCCTGCAATATTTTTCTCTCTCTCCATCTGCAAACTTTACTGAGATGTGCATAATTTAGAATTCAGTTCCTTCTGAGCATTAGGACCTTTCTAAGTTATTGCTGATGGAAAATTAATTGTATTTTTATTTAAGCTAATTGGCAGATTATTGCTATGGTCCCTGTTAATTGGTTCACAAGATTTGTAAGAAATTATTAGTTTATTTTGTTTTTTCTTTTCTTTCCTCTGAGAATTCAGAGTTTGTGTAAGGTGCTGGATTGGCATCTTTGCAGGCTTTTTCTCATCCCCAGAGAAAATTCAACATGAGCCGCAATCATGCAAACTTCCCCTTCCAATGTGTGTTAGTTCAGAACAGGAGACACAACCTTTGTTATTGGCGCCTCTGATAGAGTTGCAAAGTTGGTTGCAAATTAGGTCCTGACCAGCAAGCGCTTAAGCACATTCTGGACTTTTAGCATGCGTAGCCTATTGACTTCATTGACATTTCTCACATGTTTAAAGTTAAATATGTTTTTAAGTGCTTTGCTGGATTCGGGCCTTTGAGATTTTGTGATGTGGGCATGTGTTACATGGATTGTGGCCACTAAACTCCTTGTATGTAATTATTCTGGATAATCACTGACTGCACAACATCCCAAACACTTTTCTCAGGTTTTTGGCTCTATTTGTGATATATAGGGCCCTGTATGATCAGTGAAAACATTTTTGTTCAGGGTAAAAGATGTGATGATATAGTTGGGCAGTTATTAATAGCTGGGAATACATTTATCTGTAATAATGGCCTTTTGCTGAGGGACATAAATTATGCTCATGTCATGAGAGAGAGAACTAAATTCTGTTCTGACCAAACCCCAGACAGTTCCATTGAGTTTTAATGAGATATAAGGGCCGAACTGAGTTCTTAGTTTGTAGTTTTGCAGTTTGAAAGAGTCTGATGGAAGGAAAGTTTCCAATATTCATTAAAAACAGTTTGATTTATTTATGTCAATGTAGTTACACCGTTATCAACAGAAACATAGCTGATCATTTCAGATATCCTTTTTACTTTGCATTATTGTAGCATAAATGCTTTGTGGGGGAGAGTTTGAAGGCGGAGGGGCTTGTTTAACAGCTTGATTTAAATATCCAATTAGCCATGCAATTGTGCTATATCTTTGCCTGAGAGTCAGAGCTCAATTACTTTCACATTTTGTCCAAAACATGAAGTTTTCAGAATAATATCAGCCTATCTGAAATTACTTATGTTTTTAGACTGAATGGTGAAATGCTTCCTGTGATTTCTGACATTTAAGAAAAAGATTACAGAGCTTTCATACTGATGAGTCTAAAGACATTCATTCTGCTTAGGATTCAATCTGAATGTTTACTACACCATGCACTGAAATTCAGTTTGACATCTCCAGACCAATTTTCCTTTTAATGAATGATAGCCAAGAGGTTTGGAAAGTTAGTGTGTAGCATGTTTCAAGCAAACAATATTTGTATAATAACTGTGCCAAAACTGACTCATGTCTCTTCCCAGATGATGACAACTGCTTCAATTAACTCTTCCAGTATCAGTTTCCCCTGTGCTTCAAACTAGAAATCAGATGAACTGGTTTAGAAATTATTTGTTTGTTTGACTCTCTTGGTTACTTTACTTAGGGTAAATGAAAGCTAGCAGATTGCATTCCAGGGGATACTAACCATCCTCTCCTAAATTGGAACTTGCAGGAAGGGTATACTGCTTATTTAAAAATATAGTTTAATTTTTCAAAGGCTAGTGTAAATAGATGGCAGCCTCCTGCAGTGTTTGGGAAGGAAATTGGATGCCTGAGTAGTGTCTTAGATCATAAAATTTGATTCTCTTTTTCAAACTGTTTCAGTTCATTTGGGTTCATCCTCCCATCCCTCAGTTTTACTGTAAAACTGAGCCTCACTAGATGCATGATGCTCAATCTTTCTGTGAGCCATCTAAATAGCTGCATTCCACTGGACGAACAAAACTTTTGAGTGTAGGAGACAGAACTGTCTCAGGAGTTGGACCAAGAAATAGCCACAGACCTCACTAATATCCAAAACAAATGTTAAGCTCATTTCTTCAACGTATGTCTCTCACAATAATTGGTTCACAATTTTAAAACTACAAATAACCAAGCAGTGATCAAAAACAACCTCCTGCTCCCACACACCACAATTAAAACAAGCCATTTACTCCTCTAGGAAAGGAACAAAGGGATTTTTGTTTTGATTAAAAAAAATAACTGATGGGGATCTCAGTTTCTTTGGCATTTGTGGCTGTCTATAAACCTACATAACGCAGATAGATGGAAGGAAGAGGCTGAGATCTGAGTTCACGTTAATCAAGGGCCTCATATGGTACATAATGAAGTGAGACTATCTCTTTAAAAAGCTCAATACCTTTTCTCTGTTACAATATTTTTCTAGACTTTTCCAATAAATATGTTCACAGTGCAAACTGGTGTCTGCAGCTCAAAGACAAGAATAACAGATGACAGCAGAGAGTTATTCATCTAATCAATAAAATACAGAATGACCAAATGCTTCATGCAGGGAACGAGACATTGCACTGCAGGTAAGTTTACCTTGCAATCAGTTCCCCAATAGGTTTTCCAGGATGCCTCGTAATGGAATAAGAACCCCAACTCAACCTCCTTTTACTCATGATGGCTACACCTGGCTCCACTTGTGGTGCTGCTCAGACCCCTCTTCCACATACCAATCCAGGTATGTAACGGCTCCCCTGCATCAACCAATAGTGGAAAGAGCCTCGGACAAAAAAAATTTCATTGAAAGATAAGAGTCAGACACAGAATTGCCACTGAAATCTTAAAAATACATCCAGGATATGATGTGCAACTAGGTGGCAGCTTGGTCAGAGCAGCCTCTCCAGCACTTACACAAAAAGTAGAATGAAGTCCAGTCCAACTCAGGGCTCAAAAGCTGAGACTGAGGAAGTGGTACGTGTAGAATGAACTACCTAGTGCCTTTGACCATTCCCCTTAAATTGTTCCTGCCTATATGTCAGCAGGGAGACAGGCAAAAAATATTTTGGGTGGTTTTTTTTCATCCAAAAATGGGTTTTCATGAGAAATATTTTTGCCAAGATTTTTCATTTTTTACTATAGTTTAAAAAAAAACAGTCAAATAAAAATTGGTAATGAGCCAGCCGCTCCCAGTCCCTATTCTAGCCCACATTAATGGTGTTAAATTTGCAAATGATCTGGGAGTGGCTGGCTCCTTACAAAAGCAGCTTTGCCTCTCCTGGAATTGACACCTCCTCATCTATTATTGGGAGTGGACTACATCCACCCTGATCGAATTGGCCCTGTCAACACTGGTTCTCCACTTGTGAGGTAACTCCCTTCTCTTCGTGTGTCAGTATATAATGCCTGCATCTGTAATTTTCACTCCATGCATCTGAAGGAGTGGTTTTTTACCCATGGAAGCTTATGCCCAAATAAATTTTATGCCCAAATAAATCTGTTAGTGCCACCAGACTCCTTGTTGTTTTTGTGGATACAGACTAACACAGCTACCCCTGATACAGAAGAGAAAGAAAACAGTTTTGGTATATGAAAGTCATGTACTTGAGATTAGGGCAATGGATGAAGTCTACTGCATTGTTAAGAACTAAAACAACTGTAGTAGGTTAATGAATTGTTTTAATGATATGGTGATTTCTGCCTGTGCATTTTAGCTGGAGCTAAAAATATTTATCTAAAATGCCCATACCACTGTCAATTTTTAGTTACGCAAAGCATAATGAAAAGAAAAGAGTGATTTGCTGCAATAGATGTCTTTCAAAAATAGATGTTCAGAAAAATGCAATTTAACCATAGGTACAAGATCTATCTTGTGCAGTGTACTCAAATGAAGAATCCTCTACCATTTGAAAGACAGCATAAAGTGATCATGCCACTCTGCAGACATTGCTTTGTATCCTAGTGCTATCTGAATGCTGAGTTTAAGGCTTAGTCCTTCGTTCTACTATTATTTTTGATCATGAAAAATTTATCTGATTGTATGGATAATATGGCTGTGCTGGGAAGAAAAAAAAGTGTTCTTGAAAGCTGATTTCCAATCGCATGTATTAAATTCATCCCATATAAATTAGAACATCAAAAAGGCTGATTGAATTGCAGGGTAGGAATGGTCTTTTAGGGTAGGAATGTTCAGTCCTGGGTTTGATGGGTGCAGCTCCCATATTTGTGGACGTTTCTGTGATTTGTGTGCCCTCTTACACCCGATCACAATCTAATCCCTGGACTCTATTGAACACTTTATGCGAAAGGAGTTGTTTCCATTAGATTAGTTAGCCTGAGATTCTTACGTTAGCCACAACCCTGAGGAAGGAGTGCTGCATATGTTGCCCCATCTCAGAAGTTTCCTTTCCCTCCCTGCTTCTTCCTTGCTAGGGAAAGGTGTGGGCCAAAATGTACACTCTCTTTCAGAAAGCGGGCCTCCAGAATGCAGGGAACTGCTGGCTGAAGTCAATACCAGCTTCTGGTGGCTATTAGTTATTTAATGTTTAAATAACTTTAATTTACGTAGCAGACAAGGTGGGTGAGGTAATATCTTTTTATTGGATAAACTGCTGAGGATGAAAGAAGCAAGCTTTCGAACGCAGCATGAAGAAGAGCTCTGTGGAGCTCAAAAGCTCGTCTCTCTCACCAACAGAAGTGGGTCTAGTGAGAGATTACCTCAGCCACCTTGCCTCTCTTATATCCTGGTACCAATACGGCTACAACAACACTGCAAACATTAATTTACAAGTGACATACAAGCTTTCCCTACCTTACAAAGAACAGCAAAGCACTCCATGCTCAAGGAGGGATATCGTTTATCGCTGGCCTATAGCCGGAGCACATGACCACACTGAAATCCAGACACCAAGGACTTGCTGATCCCTGCTGCCTTCAGGCCATGGCAAGAACTGGTTTTGTGGTCAAATGGTGGAGGACCTTGCAAAAGCGCACAGAGCATGATGATGCGTGGGACATCAGGGTCCAATTTTGTAAATCCTAGTGTATCTACGCAGTGGACCTATACCATGCCACCCTATACCAGCAACCCCTTCCCTTCCAGTCAGAAGACATTGGCTACCCTGCCATGGGAAATGATTGCTACTAAAAGTAGGATTAACTTCTATTTGGGTTTGCACATTAAAATACACAGGGGACTGAAGGAAGAAAGCTAGGTACAAAGGACAACACTCAGTCCCCATCTCCTTCTGTGTCTGATCTTCCTCTGCCACCCAAACTGATAAAACCTCAGCTGTGCAAAAGAGTCATGAGTGCCTCAGAGTTGGGAAGAGCACGTGGTATCCCTTTGAATATAGCATTTAATACTGCAGTATCTGCTCCCCTTGTTTCCTCTCTGAAGAGTGGAGGGGACTATATGATCCCCTGTTTGCTCACTGTTGTAATGAGGATCTTAGGTAGTGCTGATGTTTTGAGGTTTATTGCACAGAGATACTGAGCTCTGTGTGTGACGTATATCTGAATAAGAGACTGCATACAGAATGGACATCCTTACTGGGACCATTTAGGGAGACACAAACAGCATATGCAGTAGATATTGTCCTATTCAGGCTCAGAAACTTGGGAACTGTGCCACAAAATGTGAACCTAAATGCTATGCAATGCTAGGGGCCTGAGCCATGAAACTGCTAGGTTGGTAAAGGCCCATTTTCTGATGTTAAGTAGTAGGAACATTTCCTTCAGATGAGAGGGAAGATTATATTTAGCATAAGTTATTCTAGTTCCCTAAACAATCATTAATGCTGACAATACAGTCAATGCACTGCATGAATCATCAAAGCAATAAATACATATGAAACCCCATAAAAAAAAACAACTACCAGATTAGCCAGTGATGGATTAATTGTCATTCTGCAGCCATAATAAAGCTGCCAAATTATCTTCCTATCTATTGAAATAGCAATCATAGTCTCACTTTCTGCTCATTTGTTGTATATTTTCTGCCATAATGTTGGAGGTATTCATGAATAAAATCATAAAAGTATAAAAAGAAACTTGTAAATTAAATATATAAATATGACAAGAGTTATAATCTGACATGATAATCATTCATTTAATAATTTATACTTTGGCAGTAATGAAATTCATAATAGTCAGGAATAGCAGTGCTAAGACATGCCAGAGGCGGGAAAAAGATGCTGAAGTCATCAGGTGTTTAAAAGCTCTGATTGTCAGTTCCAGGGGGGAAATAGTTCTTGGAGCTTAGAAATAAGACAATGGGAATGTCAAATCAATATATTTGGGAAATAATCTTCTTAACTTTTACATTAAATAATAATATAATTACATAACATATACTTATAGTGTTATATCTCTCCAATCAAACAATCCTGCAGTTGGACCCAATTGAGTTTACTTTAAATACAGATAAATACACTTGTTTCTCATTTTCCAGCCACTGACCAGACTTCCACAGCAATTAGGTAAATAAGAAAGGCAGGGTATATTGTACCTGAGGTCCTTCCATTTCCAATGGTATGTGTAGCATTAACTGGATGCTAGAGGCCCTCTCAGTACTGAGATTCCACCTTAAGTCTGTGGAATTTTCCCCCAAGTCAGATTGGTAGAGACCCTGGGGGTTTTTCACCTTCCTCTGAAGGGTTGGTCATGGGCCATTTGGTTGTTTGAAGTAGAGTAAATGGGGGGTTCTCTGTTACTTGAAGTATTTAAATCAATATTTAAGGACTTCAGTAACTCAACCAGAGGTGATGGGCCTATTACACGAGTAAGTGGGTGAGGCTCTTTGGCCTGCGATGTGCAGGAGGTCAGGCTAGATGATCATGATGGTCCCTTCTCGCCTTTAAAGCCAATGAGTCTTAAGTATGAGCATTTTTGGATGTGTCTGCACTGTATGGGCATGCCCGACACTGCTTAAACTCCCAGAGCACTGGGCACACTGTCAAACTTATATCTGATTATCTGAAGCAAACAGTTTGTTAGCTGTGCCAAAGTCCTGGACAGGAATATGGTTGGGCATATTTGCAAGAGATTACACGGAACACTGCCAAAATTTGGGAAAGTTCCTATCTAGATTCACACTTTGCAGCTATCTCTATAATGGGCCCAAACAAAAGCTGAACACCCATAACATTTTTTAGGAAAATTGTGATCTTGATGTGGTTGTGAATTTTATGCATTGGCACTCCTTCTATTAATAACTGATGGAGGCAGGAAGGGAAGAATGTCATATCCAATGGAATATGAGAGAGAAATGTCCATAGGTTTAGTGCAACCTAAATTACAATTCAGCCAGGACATTCACATTAGCACCCTGTACTCTTACTAAAAGTGTCACAAGTGATCTGGACTTTGATTATACATCACTTCTGAGAAATAGTACTTCTACTAGCCCATGTACCCTACCATCATTCTCAGGCTTTAGTTCAGTGTTGATTTAGACGGAAGACTACCACCTTCTGAAGGTCCAACACTACCTACAGCATATGGGTTTTCCTTAGAGGTTTCTGCTCATAGTGTTGTCCTGGCTTAGTTTGTGAGATTAAACAGGTGGTCATATGGCTGAAATGAGTATTATCTAATTTAAACTTACTACTTCCCAAATGTTCTTGCTCTTGGTCCTACAAACAAATGTGCTAAAACAGAGACCTTTATCTGCAGGGAGGGACACTGCATGTGCAAGGTCTATTCTAATGAACAGGATAAAAAAAAAAAACCTCTCCTAGGGCATAATTTAGTTTTATTTTATTTACTTTGAGGTGGGGAGAGGAGCAGGGAGGGGGCAGTCAAATATATTATGTTTTCATCAAGTACTTTTATTGCAGAGATGCCAGTCTTTCAACATTACAGTCTGATAGGTTTATATATGTTGAATAAGATAAGTGCTTAGTTTTGCAGCATCAAATCTGAGAATGACAAAATAAGAATGGGAAGCAGACGAAAAAAGAATATGAGAAAATAAACCTATTCTTGCTTTATACGAGGCTGATGATTACCTTTTTGGATTAGTTTTGTCTAATCCATGAAGCTATTGATTTGGCAATAATTTGTGTTGCATCACATAATTAACCATGGCATACCATCGCTTTTTTTCACTTTTTAATTATTTTTCTGAGGTTTTGTGAACTAAAATATATCTGATCACACATAAATTAGAATAATCTATTTCAAGAATTTACCAGTAGATGGCACTATCAGGAGATTTTTTTTATGTTGTGTGTGTGTGCATGCATGTATGTATGTAGGTGTGCATATATGTATGTGTGTGTGTATGTGTATATATATACTTGCAACCTAAAAAAATATAAAATATTGCAACATAAAGAGTAGAGATATATACTTGCAACATAAAAAAAAACCTCATGGTTTCTTGCTTTTTATTAAAAGCTTTTGAAACACTTAATCTAGCATATGTTAATTGAAATACAGGTCTGAGGGCAATGTGTTTGTACAGGAGGAGGGAGGGAGAGGGTAAGGAAATAACTTAAAACAAAATATTTTTCCTTGCAATTAATTGTCTTTGTTATTGATTTGGAGCATATTGCCAGACAAACTAAGCAACCATGGGGAGTGCTGCAACGGCAGAAACAATTTCAAATATTTATGTTCACCAGCAGAATTAGTTGCTTGAATGCTATATCAAAATAATATATTTTTGCTCACCAATATAAAAGATGTGGGTTACCATTAAAAAGACCATATTTGACACCCACCGGCATCTCAGATTGTTTTTCTTTATAGTTAGTATAGGGAATAATTGATAAATATGAGGTGTCTGTTGGCAGATGCTATTTTTTTTATGGTGACCACTGTACCTACCATAAATTTCCACAGGCTATGGATGTTCTGGGCTTATTGTAGTTTGTGAGACAGCAAGAAACTCAAGGGGTTGTTGGTTCACATAAGCTACAAGAGAACTCCAGACTGTTTTACATTTATAAGGTCATATTCTTAATTACTTTGTGAAACACTGGGGGCCAGATTGTGAATCCACACACTCACTAGTAAGTACCTTTCAGTACAGTTAGCCCCACTGAATGAAATGGTCACATGAATAGTTACTTATCAATGAGATGAAGGGGTTTGCAACTGGGCATTTCAGAATATAAAGGAGGACTATATGTTATAAATGTAAGATATTTTCATTTCATCTTATTTATATTAATGGTATGATATTTTTTCTAATGCTGTTTAGTTCCCTTCAACCTGTGGCTGGATAGACTTTACTGATTCATTTTTATTTGTATGTAAAATATATGCCACTTTTTCATGCACCGGAGGTTTTTCAAGTGATCACTGTTTTATAATAAATCATAAGTCCTGAAAATTGTTCTGCCTCTGCTCAGTTTAACTCACACATGTCATTTCTTACAACTATACCTGCCTGCTGGAAAGGCGTTTGCTGCAAATAGATCTGTAACTGCTATCCAGAGCGCTTCTTGTATGGGTTATGTATTGGCTCTGTTTATAGGAAGAGTCTTGTTATGAGGCCACTTACACATTGCAAATAAAAAGCAGAGAAAAAAGATTAAGAAAAACTTTCAGAGAATTAACCAACTAAACACAATGCATAGCCATAAAATATAAATGAAACTGGAGCTCAGATCCAGCTAATAGCCACCACCAGATAAGCCAGCCCACCAAAAAAGGACTCCGTTTCTAATAAGTAGCGGAACCGAGAGAATGGGCTCCCCAAAATGGTGAAAAATAGGCAAAGTGAAATGAATTCTATATGAGCCTTCATTCCACAAAGTGCTGAGCCTCCAGTAAGGTGGTGAACCACCTCAACTTCCATTCACATCAACAGGAACTGAGGATGCTCTGCAATATGTAGGATCAGGCCATTGCTAATTTGGGGAGGAAAGGTGGCCAGTTGGATAGGGTACAAGACCAGGATACATGTGTTCTTTTCCCATCTCTGCTACGCTTTGTGACCATGGGCAATTCATTATATCTACCATTTACCCCAGTTTCCAATGAAGGGGTCTTCCCTACTTCGTAGTGTTGTTGATGCTAAAATCCAGTAATGATTGTGTAGGAACAGAGACTATACATTGATGAGGGCCATGCAAGTACATAGATAAATAGAGTGCTGTGTGTCCCATAGGTAGCCATTGAGGGATGCTGGCAGACCTTTGTGACAGTTCATCCCACAAGTGAAGATCTTCAAGTGGAGAACCTTTTCCCCCCATCCTAGTACCGACTGACCCTAGGGAACAAGAAGCTGGTCCACTGTAGCCATTGGACAGGTACATAGGGTGAAAGGTCATAACTCATTTACCTAGGGATCTAGGTAAATGCATAATTGTCTCATAGATGATCTGAGAGCAAAAATACACTTTTGAATCAGAATGACAGCTTTCTAATAGTACAAGCGTATCTGTATTTTTTTATGCTCTGAGCGGTATGAAGATTCCAAGCGCCAGGATAATAAATTTACCTGAAGGCTTGGGCTAAAACTTTTGAAAATGCTAAAATTACCTCCAAAGTCAGCCAGATTTGAAAATGTAAGTACTTTCACTGGGGTTCATTTTATCTCTGTGCAGGTCACCACCATTCATGCCATTTTTAAATACAAGAATACAGAGAAATGCTAATTTCCCCTGAGGACTTCAGAGACTTAATATTCCAAAAGGAAAATTATAAATGGACTGAAGTCTAAGAAGGATCTCAACATATGCTGGCTGTATATGTTGATAATATAGACTCTTGTACCTTCTAGTTGCAAGAATTGAGCAGAAGGCTAAATACTTTTTTGCTTCTTTGTCCTCTGCTTCTTTAATTTTCCCTTGTATCGTGCCCTTGACACCATTGTTTATTATTCCCCACATGTAAAGCAGACTGTTCTTTTTTTTTTTCACGAAACTACATGAATTTCAAGAAAATGTTCAATTTTCTCCCCAAAAAAGCTTTTACAGAAAAAAATATGTCCACCTTGTTTTGCATATTGCTCTCATAACATTACCTTCACTGCTTCAACAGTCCAATCCCTATAAATGTCACTGTCATAAACAACCACAGCATATCCATCCCAGGTTGTTTAATGCTTTCAGAATGCACTAGTGCCAGCAAATATAAAAGAGAAAAGATATAATAGAAAAGTGCAGACAAACTGAAAGTGAAAGTAAAATTGCACAAGAAGATTGCTGGGAAACCTTAAAACACTTTGTTTTTCAGACAAGCACACAACAAATGTTATTTTAAAAAAAACCAAAATATCAGTACCTTCCATGTGTGTATTTAGAAACAAAGGACTTGGTCCAATGCCCACTGAAATCAGTGGGAGTCTTTCCACTGATTTCAAAGGGCTTTGAAACGGCCATTAATTAGATGTTAGACACTGTTATTCATGTACCAACCAAGGGGCCACAGTCCACACATTTTGGCTATATCTTCAACTATAATGGAAGACACCGAATTTAAATATAGGGCTCAGTGTTGTGAATTACGGACTCCTTAGAAATAAGTGTCGTTGTAATTTTGCCTAAGTAAGGACTTCATGATTGGACCCTGTCATAAATATAAAGGGAAGGGTAACCATCTTTCTGTCCACAGTGCTATAAAATCCCTCCTGGCCAGAGGCAAAACCCTTTCACCTGTAAAGGGTTAAGAAGCTAAGATAACCTTGCTGGCACCTGACCAAAATGATCAATGAGGAGACAAGATACTTTCAAAGCTGGAGTGGGGGGGGACAAAGGGTCTGTCTGTCTGTGTGATGCTCTTGCCGGGAACAGATCAGGAATGCAGCTCAGAACTCCTGTAAAAAGTTAGGAAGTAATCTAGCTAGATATGCGTTAGATTTCCTTTTGTTTAAATGGCTGGTAAACTAGCTGTGCTGAATGGAATGTATATTCCTGTTTTTGTGTCTTTTTGTAACTTAAGGTTTTGCCTGGAGGGATTCTCTGTTTTGAATCTGAATACCCTTTAAGGTATTTACCATCCTGATTTTACAGAGGTGATTCTTTTACTTTTTCTTTAATTAAAATTCTTCTTTTAAGAACCTGATAGCTTTTCATTGTTCTTAAGATCCAAGGGTCTGGGTCTGTGTTCACCTGTTCAAGTTGGTGAGGATTTTTATCAAGCCTTCCCAAGAAAAGGGGGTGTAGGGCTTGGGGGGATATTTTGGGGGAAGACGTCTCCAAGTGGGCTCTTTCCCAGTTCTTGGTTTAACATGATTGGTGGTGGCAGCATAGGGTTCAAGAATAAGGCAAAGTTTGTACCTTGAGGAAGTTTTTAACCTAAGCTGGTAAGAATAAGCTTAGGGGGTCTTTCATGGAGGTCCCCACATCTATACCCTAGAGTTCAGAGTGGGGAAGGAACCTTGACAGACCCACTACAGTCCAAGGTGTACTAACCACTTAAAATAAGCAATGACCATTATGCCTTCACTTGTGGCCCGATGGGCTGATAAAATATTTATATAATTGTTTGAACATGTCTCCCTACTTAATATTATTTTTGACTAGATCACAGTTCTTCATATTCAAAGTCATACAGTGTACTGCTACACTTTATGTGCCATTCTGTCATCATGGTCAGTTGTCTTTAATGCAAGATACTGGAACGCAAAGGTAGTATGACATGTTAAGCCCCAATCCTACATAGCTGTGACTTGTCTAACACTGTCTGTTGCTATTTGAAAAATAATTGAATGTTAAATTCAAAAATATTTTATGATTCAGGCAAAAACTGCCCTCTCCAAAAATGCAGCCCTGTTCATAAAGAAGCTGATGAGAAATCTTTGCCATTGACCCTTAGTTGTTGAGAATACAAATGCATCTCCATTCTTCAGCTCTCCCCAGTACAAATATGGGTGAATCTCTTGCATTGGCATGATTGTCTCGTTCACTTTCTAACACACAGCATCAAACAAATCAAATAGATTTATGTGTTTGCTTGAGAATTCAGTCTGAGTGAACATGTTACATTTTGCTGAAGCACCAAACATCTGTTTGCACAGATAACAATTACTACTGAAAAAAAATTTGCTCCAGAAAACTCCTTTCTGGTGTGAGCTCTAAAAGGTTGGCTACCATCCCCTAAACTGTCCTTAACCGAACAATCAAATTTCAGAATTAAATGCGTATCAGTGGGCGGCAAGAAGACGCTAGCTGTAACAAAGAACTAATGAGAGGGAGGAAATTGTGCAGGGTTTAGTGTTCGCTGAGATAAATGCTACAGTAAAAAGCTTAGACATTATTAGAACCATACACATGAACACACAAAAGAAAGGAATTGAACCCACGCATGAAGCGCATGTTATATGTTTCCCCCGGAGAAGATTTCAGAAACTGAATCGGGTGCGATAAGAAGATTATATTTAAACCTCGCAGGAGCTGTACTTACTGTACTGTATGCTGTGCACTGGCTTTGCCCTTTAAAGGAAGAGCATCGTGGAAATGAGGGGGGTTGAAGAGCCCACCTTTTAACAGTGCACAGATTTATTTGACTGTTTTGGTGAAGCAGTGATCCTATGGTGCGTGCAGTTTGTGATTATGGGCCATAGCTAGGTCCAGTGGGCGTCTCTCTGATGACTTCCGTGAGCTTTGGATGGGGCCTCTGTAACTAGCATCTTCTCTTCTTCCTCATCAGGTTACAGTCCTTGGTTTTTTGCACAGCAAAGCCCCTGTTTTCATCTATGACTTCATTTCTTCCTACAGCCTCTTCCTCCTCTGTCCTAATTTTTCCCTTGGTCTCCTTCTTCCTTTCAAGGCTTTGTGTTTTCTGTGGCACAACCCCTTTCTCTTGGAAGGGGCTTCCGCTGTTCACATACCAAGCAACATGATGTGTTGGCCTGTGCATCTGCAGATGCACACGACAGGGTAATGTGCTGACTACTAGACATAGGCACATTGCTCAGAAGCAATGAGAACCACATGAATGCAGGGATCATGCGTGGTGTCCTTGCAGGATGAGGGTGTTAGCTGCAATCTCCTCTGGGTGATGGATATTGCCTTCCAAATATTTTGTAAAACCATATATATGCTCATGGCACCCTATAGATAGTACATATACATAACTCTTCCAGTGGAGTGGATTGTGTCTGCTTCACAGAAAAGTGGTATACTCTGTAAGATGTTGTCAGCCTCTCACATAGAAATTATGCTTGCAAAACACTACCTATGTGTATGGATGAGATGGGTATGCATGTACTGACTGTTTCACAAGAAGCATTGCTCTTGGAGATGTCGAAAATGCATGACTAAATGTTCCTGAGAAACAAATAAGTCTTAATGTTGGAACTTTAAATAAAAGTTTTGGAGGCTTACAGAAAAAGACACGTTTTATTTAATAAGAATGGTTTTAAGATGCAACTAATGGAGCTTTGTACAAGTCCATTCCCTACTAATTCACTCTGACCCCAGAATTCCTTAGTATTTTTTTTAGACATTCTTTTAATTATCCAAAGAGTTAGAGTTTTTCATAAGCTCTTCCCACCTGTCCCCCCAGTGTGGTCTGTCAGCACATTTATTCACTCTCCCAGTCACATAATTTATTAAAACTGATGCACTTTTGCATCTGTTATATATTTAGCTGTTGTTTTTCTGCTGGTGCAGCTTTCACACCATATTTATACCTGGAACCTAAAGGAGCAGAAAAGGTCAAAAGTAAGATATGGGGTATAATCACTTTCTGGGCAAATGTAATATACCAAAATATCTTTTACCTATAAAAATATCGGGATGATATTTAGCAAACTAAAGAGGAAGATCCTACAATCTTTGCTTTGAGCAGTTTTTTTCATGCGCAAGCCTCAGTCCTGCAAATCATGGCTAAAGAGATGTCATTACCGAAATGGTAGTTGGGCGCTGCAAGTCAATATATCTGGGATATTGCCCTGCTACTAGAGATCCAGATCCGAATTTCCCCAAAGTTCAGTGTGTTTGGCTCCAGAATCAGGCTATTCTTTACTTGTTGACATGATCTGAGCTAGTCACAAATAGGGCAATTTAATGCGTGGCAGAGGTCGACTTTGAACCCTAGCATAGGGGGCTGCTGCAGACTAGTGTGTGGCTTTTTTGGGGGCAGGAAGGTGATGATCTCAAACTGGGGACATGTAAATAGCATAGCAAGTTTAATATTTTGTGTAAATGTAGCTGTTATGTCTGATTCTATATTTTTAATCTTGCCTGTAATAAAGCTGCAGACTTTTCCCACAAATCTTTTTCATCCTCACTTTGCATTATCTTTGGGCAAAGCACACATACGTATTAGGATGTAATAATTGACAATGTTGCTTAATAGTATACATGAAAAGGGAGCTTATTTGATATTATATTGAGCAATAGAAAATGTGCATATTTCATAGGGTCATTTGCTTGTAAAACAAGTAAATGCAATTCAGAGTGATAGACTTTTAAAATATTCAGCCCTGGAGCCATAATACAGGTGAATATCATAAATAATTATGTTAAATTGGTTACCAAGGAGGTGTAGCAATATCAAGTTTCTATGGAGATGTTTGGGCCCTGCTCAGATATTCCAGAAAGGCTAATACAGTCAGCTATATTTGCACAACGTTAGCTAGATACAAATCAAATTAGAGACAGGAAGGAAATATCAATTTATGTGAGTTAAAAATAGGGTTGTGAAAGCAGGACAGGTAGGAACCTGAATTTAAACTCAAACTGAAGTGCATGTGAGTTGTACCGAAGTCCTCAAACTTCAGCCCAGGATGGCAAGATTTTATGGCACAAGTACTTCATGTTCCTCCCCTTGAAAGTGAGAAAGGTTGGAGAGAAATACTGGTAATTTGCTGTGATTCAAGTCTCATAATCAATCTTCTATTAAACCATATTCCCCCTTAATAGCATTTATTTTGTTTTTGTGAATGGTTGTTAGGGAATATGGATGCAGAGATTCATCTCTGCCAAAAAACTCCATTGTCTCATCTTGGTTTCTTTCATAGATTCTAAAGGCCAGAAGGGATCATTGTGATCATCTAGTCTGACCTCCTGGGTAACACAGGCCATAGAACCTCCTCAAAATAATTCCTACAGCATATCTTTTAGAAAAAAAAATCCAATCTTGATTTAAAAATTGTCAGTGATGGAGAATCCACGATGACACTTGGTAAGTTGTTTGATGGTTAATTATTGTCACCATTAAAAAAGTGTGCTTTATTTACAATCTGAATGTGTCTAGCTTTGACTTTCCACCGTTAGATCATGTTAATCTTTCTCTGCTAAACTGAAGATCCCATTATTAAATATTTGTTCCCCATGGAGGTACTTATAGACTATAATCAAGTTACCACTTAGCCTTCTCTTTGGTACGCTAAATACAGTGAGCTCTTTGACCTCCTTTATTACTATAAGGCATGTTTTCTAATCTTTTAATCATTCTTGTGGGTCTTGTCTGAACCCTCTCAAGTATATCAACACCCTTTTTGAATTGAGGGCATCAAAACTGGATACAGTATTCCAGCAGCGGTCACATGGGTGCCAAATACAGAGGTAAAATAACCTTGGCACTCCTACTCCTAATACTATATACTATCCTGGTACTCTCTCTCTAGGATACACTGGATAGATATTACATTATTTGACATTGTCCCTACAAGACGTTGCCACTGTGCGTGTGTGTTAGTTCTACATCTAAATGCCCTTGCACCAGTCAACTGTTACAGGCTACTTTAGTGGATTCCAAATCTCATACACACGCATAGTAAAAGTGTGGGGAATGTTGGCTGGAGACTATGGTATGGTACAGGCACTGCAGATTATATAATATCAACCACAATTTAGTAAGGGACATGACATTGCTGTTGCTGTACCTATTCTCATTAGGGAATGCTCACCTAAGAATAGCCTATTCCCACTGCCCATTGAACCGTCCCTTTGAATGAATTGTTAAAAAATCTTGCATTCTTGTGCGAACGAATGAACTTGTAGCAGATGTTATATGTTGAGAAAATGAATATTACATTTTGCTGTTCTACAAATACCAAGAACGAAAGGACTCGGAGCAGCTGTTTTGTGTAGAGAGACAATGAATATTATATTACTTGTGCCCATTTAATTTGAACCAATATAGTTTCCAATACAGCTGCAGAAAGGATGACTGGATTCTGAGTTTGGGTGACATTAGAGTGTTAGTTCATTCAATTTCAGATGCTGAGCCTACTTTAGTGCCACGGGCTATCCCATTCTTTCTGTCTAGAACAAGGCCTGCATCCCCCACCTCTAAAAGAAAGACGTCCACTACCAACTTTAGAAAATACAAAATTATCTGACTGTCATGCAGAGTAATGTATACAGCATTAGTTCCATGTTAGATGTTTAATTTGGAGTTGATTCGGAGGGGACCTATTTTTGAAGTAACACTTCATCATTCAAGAATATTTTAAATAGTCTCACTTCTTTCTTCAGCTTTTGTTCTTAGCTTTCTTGGAAGTTGGGAAGGAAATAACATTATTGCAGTTGTGTTCATATAGCCCTGTATTACCCAGGTATTTTGGTGGTTGGCAGACCTCTAAATAGCACTGTTTGGTACTTTCAGGTTTGGTTTCATATTAGAAAATGTTGGATTGAGCTTCTGTTCTGAATTGAGAACTTTCTTTCATACTTCTTTGCTTATGAGCTGACACCGCACCCTTTTTGGCTGTATTTGTGGCTTTTCTGGAGGCTCAGGTGGCTATTTCCTATGCTCCAAAACCTTTCCAATTAGCCATTTAAATTCCTGGCCTTCTTCAGCACTTCCAAACCTGACCTGCTGCTGTATGTGAGACTCCTTTTCTTGAAAAGGAGAAAAAAAAAAGGAACATGCAGTGAAATTTACTTATGAGAATGACACTGGTATGAATAAGTCAGTGAAAGGCAAGATTAGGGTGGTATAATACACAGTTTCTTAACCCTAGATAGGGTACGTCTAGAAGATAGATTTCTGCAGTTCAAAGGGGAGGTCTAAGGTTAAATGGACATATGACATGAAAGAAAATATGCCCTTGACCTACTACTGAAACCCATTAAACTGGGGGCCAACCCTAAAATCCTTAACAGCACTTAAACATTAGGGTTTGTCCTTTGCTAAAAAGCAGCACTTCTGATAGTGACATACAGAATCAGCTAAGTCTGCCTGGTTGATGCTGTAACATCAGCCTTGGAAAGTCCCACTGTTCACTGTGCTGAGTCCATTTTCACAGGCATACATGTCTTAGTAGCCTTGTAGAGTCTGCCAGGTGCTATTAGCGTGCTTCGTAAACCTGGCTGGGCGCCTTCGCACCTTAACAGATCTTGTGGTCATTGGGCAGTTTGCTCGAGGTCTGCTGTGCCAGCTGTCTGCACAGAGCTGGGACAGCACACAGGGAGAACATACATACACCGCTGAATATCTGATGACAATGCTCTTCTACCAGTGAATTCCTGTGCTGTTAATAGAAATTCAGAGCAAAATTGAACTTACTTTTCACCCCCTTTGTTGTTCTCAAAAGGGAGAATATCAGTTGTGCAATTTTATGGAACCATTGGGCTTTTGTTAGTTTGTCATCTGATATCTGGATTTTTTGTGATTTAGAAGCAAAGAAATGCAGAATGGGGTTGTACAGTAAATCTGGTATCTTGTCAAAAACACTTAGATTTTCCCCTCTTTTAATCAAGTATGAAGTAGATTAGAATTTACAATAGTTGTTACTTCCTAGCCTACTAGAACCAATTTAACAAAGTAATTATTGGTGCACAATTTACTTTGAGTGCTACTGCCTGATGCTAATAATGTGATGCTTCCATTTTTTATTTTTATTTTTTGGAAGGTAATAGGAAGTTTTCTTTCTGTATCTTACCAGAAGGTATGAAAAGAACTAAATTTCTGTGGATTAATGAGGTCCAGTCAGGAATATCAACTGCAGCTAAAAGTACTCATTCTCTTCTCAAAGTGATTGGATGCCAGCAATTTAAAAGGATTTCTTTTTCTTTTTGTATAGTGCAGAGGAGTAGGTATGTTGCAATCTGTCAGGAAAAAGCCTCTGGAAACCAACTAGCCTGTTATAGTCAATATTGTCAAAAAAAAAAAAAGAACAGAGGATATTTTAAAAATCAAATACATTTTGCAGGAAGTAAAAATGAATGTATCACCTACATTACCATTCATAACAGATGGAGTATACTGTTCCAAAGAATATTCTGATGTTATGGAAACAGAATGGGAAATTAAAGTTATTTACTCATTTCACTTGGTAAAAAATACCTGAGTAGAGCCGTGCAACATTAGTAGTTTTGGCTGGCTACTCTTTGCAGTGAATCTGAGGAGGGGAGCCCCTGGAAGAATGCGAAATTTGTATGGATCAACCTTCCTATCCTTGCTGTGAAGAAGAGACCATAAGGGCTTCTTTAATAAGGTGTATTAAAGGTAGGGAATGCTACCAAGAAGGATGAAAGGTCTGGTAAATCACAGGAGGCCAGATGCACCATCGGGAATGGGGAAAGGAGAAAGGGCTAGCAGGATCTGGACAATGAAACATGGAGGCTATGGAAGGACCTAAGTAAATTCTATACCAACTATCTCTGTGTAGCATGTTCTCTGCTTTTAGCTACATTCCTAGTGGTGAATTGCACTAACTTTCCTGGCTGAGATGGAGAAATCATCCACATGTCTCTTTCCAGAGTAATTATTTAAGCACAAAGCATCACCTTTAGCTGCTCCTCGGCACTTCTAGCCACCATACAACTCCAACATCATTGTGCTTTTAAATGTACATCAGTGAGGCCAAGAGCTATGGGACCATAATGTAAGTAAATAAATAAGAACACAGCAACTCACATGTCTTGATCGTGTACATGCTGCACAACTGGAACTTTTCATTGGGAGCTGCGGGCACTCAGCACTTGACAGGAACAGACCCCGGGATTCCAAGTTAACTTGCATGCATATGGAACAAGCCATGGCTGTATATAGATACAGACACCAGGTTCATCAGAGGGAACCGAACAGGAACCTCCGGCACCCCATAAGCACGAGCCCTCTACCACTTGAACTGAAAGCAGGACTCTTTTAGCTGTAAGCTAGTAGTAGGTTGTGTAGGTGTTGGTGCCAACCACTAGAAGGTGCCACAGTAGGCCAGAATATATTGCAAACATTGTAAGATAATTAACTCTTTCATTTCTTGAATACATGATAGCATGCAAAGCATGTATCTAACATGGGGGGCTTATTAAGTGAAGTTCCCAAACACTGAATACTGTTGTTTTAAGTCCCATTTAGTAGAGCTTTTTTTGAGGGGCGGGAGGGGTGTTCCAATTTTATTTATAGCAGTTTCTCATGTCTGATATTTTCTTTCATTTTTAATACACTTGGATAGTGTTTTAGGGCGTCCTGTTTCACTAACTGCATACAGCTGATCGCTGAAATTCTTTATGGGCTACAGTACCAATTTTCTGATTGTTTAGAGGTTCAGTTCCTTTAAGGTATGTTTTTTTTTAGAGGACATTATCTGAAAATCCCCCTTGCTCAATGTGGTTGAAAAAAGTATATGAAAGATAACTAGGGGATAAAAACCTTCCAAATTAGGTTAAAAATGTCCTGTCATAGGGCTAAATTCTACCTTGAGAGCTGTGCTTGGGAAAGTGTATGATCTCAGGTGATTGTGGGGCTGAATCATCAACAGTGCATGAGGCTAAAGGCCAAGATTTTCAAAAGTTACAATTGATTTTGGATGTCGTCATTTGCAGATGCCAAACTTGTCATGCTTGAAAGGGGGTCTGATTCTTCAGCCAATACTGTTCCCTTTCACCCTGAAAATCAAGCCCCTTGAACATGTGTCAGCTTGGATGCCCCAAAATGGAGGCACCCAACATCATGAGTCACATTTGGAGATCTTGGACATTATATTTTTTTTGTATGTGTTGTGTATCTATCCACTTTCTGTATGGCAACTCATTTTGTGCTAGTGGATCTAATGAGAATTCAGTGTGTTTGAGGCTGTGTTTAGAGCCAAATGCACTAAATTCCAAACGTTATCCAAAATACCCATCTCAGGTAGGTGCACATTACTGCTGACATTGCAAAGAAGAACGTAGACTCCGGCAACCTAGAGGCTCCCGCAGCTATGGCCTAGTCAACATGTAGCCACGTGGATATGGCCATGTATGGCTTTGTTGTTCTTAGAACACTAAAGGATTTGGTTGTGTAGCTTATTGTACTTTAGACTGTCCATCAGAAAAGTTACTCTTATAACAATTTCTAATGCCACCAAAACCTGAAAGTACCAGTGAACTTTTTTTCTGGTAATACTTCTAATCTGATTTCCAGATCAAATGTGAGTTCATATATACTCAGAATAAACATCAAACGAAGATGGTCTGTTTCTATTTTAAAAAAAGATCGTAGCAAACCCATTTCATCACCCCTTTTGAACGCTCTAATTAAGGCTCATTATTAAATGTTATGGAGAAAGGCAGCCAAGAAATGAGACACAGCAGCAAATTGGCTATATGGATTTCAAAGGAATGTAGGCCAATATATTATCAGTGGACTACATCTGAGCACTACAGAGGATAAATTCTTAAAGTACCTAGAGCTGGAAATGCAGAAAGGTACTAACAAAGTAGGACAGGCTTTGATGTGCAAGTCCAGTATGAGTGCACTGGTTAGTATGAGTTACACAATATACTATTACATAATTACAAGTGTCTTCAACTAAAATATATATATGAGTATATCTGCATGTATGGCTTGATTGAGAGATAGAGCGATGGAAAGATAAGGGGTTGTCTGAAGAACTATCAAAGGCCAGTAACCCCTGAGATCCCAAACTTAGTCAGTGAAATAAAATTTGGCTAAACTATAATCAAGCAGTCCCATCTTTATAATTACTCCAGAGAAATGGCAGTAATATATTAGCTGAATGTTTTATTTTTAGGAAAGCACTGTAAAATTTGAAAAAAGGCCCTTTAAAGAAAGCTGTTATTGTTCTCTTGTGAAAATATCTTGTGGAAAGCACTGATCAGGAACAGTTTACCCGGAAAGCTTTGTGGAGGATCTCACTTACCAAAAATCAGGGACTGGTATCATGACCTGAAAAAAAGTCCCCTACTACATCCCTGATGTATTTAAACAGGGACAAAGAAATGCCCTGTTTATGAATTCTGGACAAGTGACGATTTCATGCATAAATGTGAAACAAAAAAATAATGACAGAAAAACCGAGGAGGCAGTTTTTACACAATGAATTGGTGTGCAATATATGGACACAGTAAATGAAAGTGAAAGTTTACCCAAATCGATATCTTGTCATTTTCAGTTGTACTGCCCTGTCTTTCCGCTCTCCACCCCACAGAAAATCTAGCATTAGTAATTTTACTATCCAAAGCCAAAAGTTTTAGCAAACAATCGAGTAGTAAAGCTGGAAGCTGCTCTTGTCACATGATTTGTATTTTCCTGCTGCTTATTAAAAACAAGTCAACCCTGCCACATCGTCAGCTGTCACTAAATGCTATATGCAGTTTCTATTGGTCAGAACTTCCACTTGAGACAAATTTCACTCGTTATTTTTAATATTTTCTGTGCTCTTCTTTTGTGCACTCGGTCATCTGCTGAAGGAATTGGTTATATTTGTGCACGTTTTTTGGCAGAACATCTAGTACTGAAGAACATTTGTATTATCTGTCGTTATGCTTCAATAAAGTTGTTCAGACTGTTAATGCTGCTGAAGTGTCTTGGCTATACCTACATATCTCTTATGATAATTATGAAATGACTTAACATGACAAAGTATGAAAAGGAATTATATAGAATTTGTTACTGACACCTATTTTAAGTCAGAAGTCATCAGAGCCTTTAACTGCTAGATATCTGATTGATCTCTCTTCACTAACTTAGGTTTTCCATGTCTAACTCATTTGACTTCAGTGTAGTTTAAGGCGGTCTAACTCACAGGAGAATCAAACCCACTAATTGTCATAGCAATCCCAGCTACACATGCAAAAGTGGTGACACTCTGCCTCCAACACTGGGATATATTTGGAATGTCTGACAATGAATGTACAGAAAGCTGCATGTATATCAACCGTTTATTTTACTGTCTGTTGCCCTGGGCATGCTGTAGAGCGTAAACCGAACAAAATGGTGTGGTGGATAATTCAAAGTAAATCATCATCCTTTGAAAATGTAATCCTGTCAGGCAATTGTACGCTATGTAATTGTCACAAGGTTTCCATGAACACAGAGAGCCCTGGGATGGTGGGGGGCGGGGAGGAAGAATGAAGATTGTGAAAGCTACAACCTGCTTGTGCCAAAGAGGGTAAGTTTGATCCATCAAATTGTGGAGGTAAATACGTGATTATGCAGGTGGTGTCAGAGAGAGGGCTTTGGATTGTTCAACCATGGGATGTTGTTCCAGCAAGAAGAATTTCTAGGAAGAGATGGAATCCAGCTAACAAAGAGAGGGAAGAGCATCTTCGCAGGCAGGCTTGCTAACTAGTGAGGAGGGCTTTAAACTAGGTTCACTAGGGGATGGTGACCTAAGCGCGGAGGTAAGTGGGGAAGTGGGACACCAGGAGGAAACACAAGGAGGAGGGTGCAACAGGGGAGGCCTCCTGATTCATACTGAGAAAGTAGGGCAATCAGATAGTTATCTTAGGTGCCTGTACATGAATGCAAGAAGCCTGGGCAACAAGAAGGGAGAACTGGAAGTCGTGGCACAGTCAAGGAACTATGATGTGATTGGAATAATAGAGACTTAATGGGATAACTCACATGACTGGAACACTGTCAAGGATGGGTATAAACTGTTCAAGAAGGACAGGCGAGGGAGAAAAGGTGGAGGAGTTGCACTGTATGTAAGGGAGCAGTATGACTGCTCAGAGCTCCAGTATGAAACTGGAGAAAAGCCTTTTGAGAGTCGTTGGGTTAAGTTTAGAGGCGAGAGCAACCAGGGTGATGTCGTGGTGGGCATTTGCTATAGACCACCAGATCAGGAGGATGAGGTAGACGAGGCTTTCTTCGGACCGTAACAGAAGTTTCCAGATCACAGGCCCTGTTTCTCATTGGGGACTTCAATCACCCTGGCATCTGCTGGGAGAGCAATACTGCAGTGAACAGATAATCCAGGAAGGTTTTGGAAACTGTTGGGGACAAATTCCTGGTACAAGTGCCGGAGGAACCAACTAGGGGCCGTGCTCCTCTTGACTTGCTGCTCACAAACAGGGAAGAATTAGTAAGGGAAGTGGGTGGCAACCTGGGCAGCAGTGACCATGAAATGGTTGAGTTCAGGATCCTCACAAAAGGAAGAAAGGAGAGCAGCAGAATACAGACCCTGGACTTCAGAAAAGCAGACTTGGACTCCCTCAGGGAACTGATGGGCAAGATCCCCTGGGAGGCTAATATGGGGGGAAAAGGAGTCCCGGAGAGCTGGCTGTATTTTAAAGAAACCTTATTGAGGGCACGGGAACAAACCATCCCAGTGTGCAGAAAGAATAGCAAATATGGCAGGGGACCAGCTTGGTTTAAACAGACAAATATTTGGTTAGCTTAAACACAAAAAAGAAGCTTACAAGAAGTGGAAACATGGACAGATGACTAGGGAGGAGTATACAAATATTGCTTGAGCATGCAGGGGTGTAATCAGGAAGGTCAAAGCACAATTGGAGTTGCAGCTAGCAAGCAATGTGAAGGGTAACAAGAAGGGTTTCTACAAGTATGTTAGCAACAAGAAGAAGGTCAAGGAAAGTGTGGGATCCTTACTCAATGTGGGAAGCAACCAAGTGACAGATGATGTGGAAAAGGCTGAAGTACTCAATGCTTTTTTTGCCTCGGTCTTCACAGACAAGGTCAGCTCCCAGACTGCTGCACTGAGTAGCACAGTATGGAGAGGAGGTGAGCAGCCCTCAGTGGTGAAAGAACAGGTTAAGGACTATTTAGAAAAGCTGGACATGCACAAGTCCATACGGCCGGATCTAATGCATCTGAGGGTGCTGAGGGAGTTGGCTGATGTGATTGCAGAGCCACTGTCCATTATTTTTGAAAATTCATGGTGATCGGGGGAGGTCCCAGACAATTGGGGAAAGGCAAATATACTGCCCATCTTTAAAAAAGGAAAGAAGGAGAATCTGGGAAACTACAGACCTGTCAGCCTTACCTCAGTCCTGGAAAAATCATGGAGCAGGTCCTCAAGGAATCCATTTCGAAGCACTTGGAGGAGAGGAAAGTTATCAGGAACAGACAACATGGATTCGCCAAGGGCAAGTGATGCCTGACCAACCTGATTGCCTTCTATGATGAAATAATTGGTTCTGTGGATATGGGGAAAGAGGTGGACATGATCTATCTTGACTTTAGCAAAGATTTTGATATGGTCTCCCACTGTATTCTTGCGAGCAAGTTAAAAAAGTATGGTTTGGACGAATGGACTATAAGGTGGATAAGAAGCTGGCTAGATTGTCTGGCTCCATGGATAGTGATCAACAGCTCGATGTCTAGATGGCAGCTGGTATCAAGCGGCGTGCCCCGGTGGTCTGTCCCAGGGCAGGTGTTGTTTCACCCTCAGCAAGTTCGCAGATGACACTAAGTTGGGGGGAAAGTTAGATACTCTGGAGGATAGGGATAGGGTCCAGAGTGACCTAGACAAATTGGAGGATTGGGCTGTAATAAATCTGATGAGGTTCAACAAGGACAAGTGCAGAGTCTTGCACTTAGGACAAAAGAATCCCATACACTGCTACAGGTTGGGGACCGACTGGCTAAGCGGCAGTTCTTCAGAAAAGGACCTGGGGATTATAGTGGACAAGAAGCTGGATATGAATCAATAATGTGCCCTTGTTTCCAAGAAGGCTAACGGCATATTGGGCTGCATTAGTAGAAGCATTGCCAGAAGATTGAGGAAAGTGATTATTCCCCTCTGTTTGGCACTGGTGAGGCCACATCTGGAGTATTGTGTCCAGTTTTGGTCCCCCCACTACAGAAAGGATGTGGACAAATTGGAGAGAATCCAGCAGAGGGCAACAAAAATGATCAGGGGGCTGTGGCACATGACTTATGAGGAGAGGCTGAGGGGACTGGGCGTGTTTAGTCTGCAAAAGAGAAGAGTGAGGGGGGGAATATGATAGCCTTCAACTACCCAAAGGGGGGTTCCAAAGAGAATGGAGCTCGGCTGTTCTCAGCAGTGGCAGATGACAGAACAAGAAGCAGTGGTCTCAAGTTGCAGTGGGGGAGGTCTAGGTTCGATATTAGGAAAAGCTCTTTCATAAGGAGGGTGGTGAAGCCCTGGAATGGGTTACAAAGGGAGGTGGTTGAATATCCATTCTTAGGGGTTTTTAAGGCCCGGCTTGACAAAGCCCTGGCTGGGATGACTTAGTTGGGGTTGGTCCTGCTTTGAGCAGGGGGTTGGACTAGATGACCTGCTGAGGTCTCTTCCAACCCTAAACGTCTATGATTCTATGATCTTATGTAGAGCTGGGAAGAGAAAGGAAACTCTTCTTCACAGAAGATTTTGGTGGTTCAAAATTTGGTTTTATTCAAATTTGGAGTGAAAAGCAAAAACTTTGAAATTCTCCATGAAGGGCAACAGAGCTTTGGTTCTTGGGCAGTCCACCTGGTCCCCAACTCTGAGGCAGTCTACATGGTTGGCTGCCTTAGTGATGCAGACTTTGGAAGCACTGGGTCCCTGACTGTGAGGCAGTCTAGCTGGTGGGCTGCCCTAGATTTGCAGGCTCTGAAAGCCCTGGAAACCCAGGCTGTGAAAGAGCTGCAAACCTGGGAGACAAGACTCCCAGGTCTTTTCAGTTCCCCATCAGCCCAACAGGAAACTAGGCAGGTTTCTGACTAAACTTCCATTGGAACTTGGTCAAAATCCAACTGTCTCAGGAAAAACATTTTAATTTTGACAAAGCATTTGAAATTTTTTGAACCAGCGCTCATCTCCGCCTTTGCACACATGGTGGCAAGTGCCCCAGAAGAGGACAGAGAGTAATACAGGGACTATGCCTGGGAAGATCAGCTTTTGAGTTCCAGCCAAGGTTCAATAAGGCAGCGCTTGTGGAAGTTGCCGGAGAGATGTGCTGAGTCAGTGCCTTTCCTGGCTATCTCGGTGCCAGCACTTTATGTGCTGAGCGAGCTGGATATAGAGGTATGATAGGAAAATAAGCCAGTTAACGATAAGTAATTTAACACCATCCTATATTTCAGAACAGAACCTTGTATCTTTAGTAGTGGTAAGAACTATATAATAGAGACAAACTGAAGGTGACGGCATGAAGGCATGGATCTTGGTGCTGTGTTCCAGAGGGGTATCAGGCAACATCATGACTGAGGCCATACAAACTCACTTAATGGATTTCTGAAATTCAAGCTGCAGCTTGGTATTGGATGTTGGTGGCTTGAATTCAATGGTCCTGAGTGACTAGAACAAAGGAACCTCAAGCAGCCCTTTCCCTTCCATACTGAGACTTTGACGTCCCCCCCCGCCACTCCTTTTATTATTTAAATCTCATGATGCTGATGGTGGGGGTTTTGAGGGATCCACAGGTTGGGCTAGAAAAGAGGTTGGCAAAAAGGGGGGGCACAATGTGGTAGCTGGGTGAAAGAAGTGGAGCCAGCTTTCTATCTGGGGTTACTGTGGATGGACAGAGGTATGACTGAGCTGGCCATTTGGCTTTTAAGAGTCACTTATTGTTTCTGAGACTATGGTGATGGCTGGACAGTGACGTCAGAGGAAAAAAAGTGATTAATCCAACTTGATACAGTCAAAGGCTAATGAGTGATAAAGCAAAGCTGAGTGACTAAATGTTGATGAAGTTCTATGTGTGACTCACACACCTGATTATGAATCGCTCTAAAATGTACACCTGCATTTTCTATTAAAACCGTTCATTAAATGAGATGTTGGATCACTCAGGGTGAATTTGTAAAGGTCAGTGGAGATTTTTCAACTCTTAGATTATAAATATGAATCCAGACTAGAACACTGACCATGTTAGTCTGCTCGGAGTTCTGTGTGAAAAGTGGTCCCCGTCTAGTTCTTAGTGAACGGGCATATCCACAGACCACCTACAATCCACAGACCTTATACAATGTGCACTAGCTGGTATTCTTGCTAGCAGAGTCAACACTGAGGCTAAGAAGGGAATGGGTTATGGAAACTGAGTTACTTTTTCATCCATAATGAACGGAGGCGATATGAAACACTGATTGGGCTACAGTGTTAAAGATGATTAAATTCAGTGGCTAAATTAATTCCCTAGGACTGTCAATCCAGGGTTTTCTCTAGCACACGCATTTACTTACATATTTTTGAGAAATTAACTTTTTAATCAGTTTTTTATACATGGTTAAACAACCATGTGCAGTATACGTGGAGCATGTGTAAAATGTTCTTCATGGTAAGTAACCCAGCCCAAACCACACACAGCCCTGATCACAACAGTCTTCCTAAAACAGTGACTCTCATCCTGTTTCTTTGTCTTTGCCTTGATTTGGGTTATTTCTGTGTGTGCGTGTGCTCTGCGGGTTAGACACTTAGCAAGTCTGCATTATTCTCTATCCAGTTTTATTTGTCTGATCTGGCACGACACCTGCAAGGAGGATTATTTTATTAAGATGAATTCTGTCCCCCAAGACATTATGTATGCTACTTCTGTGGATCTTAGGACTTCCCAGCCTGTCAAGTTCTCCTGAAGACTATGAATTTAAATCTGATAAGCACACCAATATCATTCAAACTTTTAAAGAGAGCACAAAAGTGTTTATTTTAACAGGAAAATGACATCTATGGTGGCTTATACTAACAGTATACGACATCAGGGCACTCTTTATAGATTTACTAACCGGAAGGTCTTGAGAACTGAGTCCTCAAGTGTATTTGAATGTCTACTGGAATAATCTTTATCTCCACTATTGAAATAGATGTGCCTTGCATAAAACAGGAGGTAACTACCTGCTAATATATAAAAGAGGGAAATGGAAGACATATATTCCAGCCTAGTTAAAAGTAAGGTTTACTTTTGCTTTGAATCTAGTTCAAGCTTACAGCATTATTTTATTATTTCAAAAGTGGAGTATTGTTTTGGTTATATTATATAGCAAAACATTTTATTCCATCTTGGAAAATGTTTCCGGTGAAGGAATGGGAATGTGTGCCTTTCAGTGAACTTACTATTCTTCAAGAGAATATATAAAATAGATTGAATGTTGTTCTTTTTCAAAAATTCACATTTCTAAGGAAGGCACATATAAGGGTGACAAAAACCCCACACCCATTTTTGGGAAAATTAAATAAACACAGAGGTTTAATGCACAAGTAATAAAACATGGGCAAAAACCTTTTTAATATGGGGTTGCTGCAGAAACTGATTTTTTGTTGCTGGAAGTTTCAGTATAAGCAAAACAATATTGCATTCTGGAACAAACTACAACAAATAATGTTGCATCTGCTCAGGAAAGGAAGCTAAGATACATAACCGCTTAGGAGCTGCAGTGGGTTCAGTGTCTGTATAGTATATTGGAGGCTTGTTAGTGAAAGCTAGTGGGACTACTTTATTTGTCTGTAGATCAAAGGATGATTTGATTTGTTGAAACTAAAACTGTCAGCAGGAAAGTGTTGATTTCAATAAATTTCCCATTTAAAAAAAAATGAAAATATATATCTTTTTTAAATTGTTAAAACAAAAAATTCCATTTTTTTGTTTTGGAACTATTTTTTGGTTCAAAATTTAAGTTAATTTATAGTTTAAAGAGCCCAAATCAAAATCAAACACGTGTCATGCTAACATCATATGTGTACATGCATCAAACTTGATTTTGGGTGTGCACAAAAGAAAGAGAAAAATATTACGTGATAAGTTTGAAAACAAATCTTGGCAATTTATGAAGATCAAGAGAAAGTGAGAAGTGAAACCATCACAAAGGAGACCTGGAAGATGTGTTTGGAGCAAACAGAATGAGATATTCTAATGCATTGGCCCCATGCAGTGGGTAAAGGAGCAGAAACTGTCAAAAGACGTGCATACCACATTTTTCAAAATGCAAAAAGAGCCAATGGTCAGACGGGGGTGTTTAAGTAAAGAAGGATTTAGGGGGCATACAGGAGATATATTGATGGTGAATAGACTGAAGTGCTGCAGAAAGAGATTATTCACTTGAGCCACTTTACTGAGGAGTGGGTGGTATCCTGAAAATGATGCTTGAAATGAAAAATGAAAATGAAAATGAAAAGTGCATATTGCACTTGAGTTATTTCCTACATTATAAGAGCTTGCAAAACTGTCATGAAATTTTTACCAGACAAAGAACAAAATATGCCCAGCCACTCTTTGCCATGATGACTGACGGAAAATTGTATGATATTTTATTATCCACCAAAAAAATTTACTCTCTTCAGGGTAGTGGGCAAGTAGACATTTGCCAGGCTACATTCTTATGATGCTGTGTTAGCATTGCCATGTATTTTTCTGTTGCAATAACTTTGTTGTGAGTTAGTCCATAGCTAATAGCAATGGAAATTGAAACTAGACAAATTCAGACTTAAAATAAAGCATGAGTTTTCAACAGTGAACATAGTTAACCACTGGAACAATTTACCAAGAGTTGTGGTGGATTCTCCATCACTAGCAGTTTTTAAACGAAGACTGGATTTTTTTGTCTAAAAGATACACTCTAGTTCAAATAGGAATTAATTCAGGAACGTCCTATGGCCAGTGTTATACAGGAAGTTTTTCAAGAATGAAGCACAGAAAATACAATAGCTATCATTATGTGTAAATGCTAGAGCTGGAAACAACTTTTTTGCAAAAGAGTCTTTATGAATATTCACTTGAATTTTTAAATGACTTTGCTTTGACCATGCTTGTGTTCCTTAATGTTCACTTTCTGTGCAGTAGAATTTTATGGCCACAAACATTCATATAAGTTAATTTCAAAGTTACCTGCACAAGTGTTTGTGGAAACTAGCTTGTAAATTCTCTACTAAGTGTAGGTTTCAGAGTGGTAGCCATGTTAGTCCATATCAGCAAAAAGAACAAAGAGTACTAGTGGCACCTTAGAGACTAACACATTTATTTGGGCATAATCTTTCATGGGTTAAAACCCACTTCATCAGATGCATGGAGTGAAAAATACAGTAGGAAGGTATATATATTACAGCACATGAAAAGATGGGAGTTACCTTATCAAGTGGGGGTTCAGTGCTAATGAGGCCAATTCAAACAGGATGTAGCCTATTCCCAACAGTTGACAAGAAGGGGTGAATATCAACAGAGAGAAAAATACTTTTTATAGTGACCCAGCCACTCCCAGTCTTTATTCAGACCTAATTTGATGGTGTCAAGTTTGCAAATTAATTCCAGTTCTGCAGTTTCTTCAGTTGAAGTCTGTTTTTGAAGTTTTTTGGTTGAAGAATGGCCACTTTTAAGTCTGCTATTGAGTGTCCAGAGAGATTGAAGTGCTCTCCTACTGGTTTTTGAATGTTACAATTCTTGATGTCTGATTTATGTCCATTTATTCTTTTGCGTAGAGGCTGTCCGGTTTGGCCAATGTACATGGTGGAGGGGCATGGCTGGCACATGATGGCATATATCACATTGGTGAATGAGCCCCTGATGGTGTGGCTGATGTGATTATGATGGTGTCCCTTGAATAGATATGCGGACAGAGTTGGCAACAGGGTATGTTGCAAGGATAGGTTCCTGGGTTAGTGTTTTTGTTGTGTGGTGTGTAGTTGCTGGTAAGTATTTGATTCAGGTTGGGGGACTGTCTGTAAGTGAGGACTGGCCTGTCTCTCAAGCTTTGTGAGAGTGAGGGATCGTCCTTCAGCATAGGTTATAGATCCTTGATGATGCACTGGAGAGGTTTTAGTTGGGGGCTGTAGGTGACAGCTAGTGGCATTCTTTGTTGGGCCTGTCCTGTTGTACTTTCTTTGTTGGGCCTGTCCTGTTGTAGGTGACTTCTGGGTACCCTTCCGGCTTTGTCAGTCTGTTTCTTCACTTCACCAGGTGGGTACTGTAGTTTTAAGGATGCTTGATAGAGATCCTGTAGGTGTTTGTCTCTGTCTGAGGGGTTGGAGCAAATGTGGTTGTATCTTAGGGTAGGCTGTAGACAATGGATCATGTGATGTAATCTGGGTGAAGCTGGAGGCATGTAGGTAAGTATAGCAGTCAGTAGGTTTCTGGTATAGGATGGTGTTTATGTGCCCATCGCTTATTTGAACCGTAGTGTCCAGGAAGTGGATCTCTTGTGTGGACTGGTCCAGGCTGAGGTTGATGGTGGGATGGCAGTTGTTGCAATCCTGGTGGAATTCCTCAAGGGCTTCCTTCCCATGGGTCCAGATGATGAAGATGTCATCAATGTAGTGCAAGTATAGTAGGGACACTAGGGGATGAGAGCTGAGGAAGTGGCGTTCTAAGTCAGCCATAAAAATGTTGGCATACTGTGGGGCCATGCGGGTACCCATAGCAGTGCCGCTAATTTGAAGGTATAAATTATCCCCAAATGTGAAATAGTTATGGATGAGGACAAAGTCACAAATTTTCAGCCACCAGGTTTGCCATGACATTATCAGGGATACTGTTCCTGACGGCCTGTAGTCCATCTTTGTGCGGAATGTCGGTGTAGACGACTTCTACATCCATAGTGGCTAGAATGGTGTTTTCTGGAAGATCACCAATGGACTGTAGTTTCCTTAGGAAGTCAGTGGTTTCTCGAAGATAGATGGGAGTGCTGTGACAACTAATAAATGTTGCATTATTAGTGTGGTTTCCAGGTATCCGGCACCGTAAAGTCGATGGTACTAGTTAATGATAACTGTCAAGATGTGAGTCTTCTAGGTAATGCAGTTTAAATCCCCTGTTACTTGTTTTAGTGGTTCTCAAATTATGGGATTGATCCATAGGGTTCTCTGGGAGGTTGAGGAAAGAACATCTAAAAAATAAGATAAATATGGGTCATTGCATAAACATGGTTCACTCACCTTACTTTCATACCTTTCAAAGCCACAATAATTTTAACAAAACACTTTCCCAACACTGGTATCTAAACATGGCTGCAGCATTTAGACAGAAATGTTTTGATCTTGCTCAGGGACCCAGTAGGGATTCAGTGTGTCACTCAATGCATATTTCTCATAGTATGTGATTTTGTCTTGTACACTGAATAGCCGCCAGGGGATGCTGTTGGTGAATGTCTTTGTTATGAGCAAACAAATTAAAATGAAGGAAAAAATCCACTTTTTATGTGTATATCCGGGACTCCGTTTTCAAACATGCCTATGCTGTTTTTTTCACATTTAAGTATTGGCTCCATGCAGGCCGTATATCTGTATAGTCGCGCGGAAAAAAAATCTTGTTTCACATCTTGGGTTTTTTTATATACATTTCCTCCCCCAGGAATCACACACTGAATTCCAAATATTAGCTTGGTTTATGTGGAGTTCTACAACTCTAGCTCCCTGCTGTCTTGATCAGATTTCTCAGGTGAGATGAAAGAAGGTGACTTGGGAGAATATTTGCATTATGCAAGCCAGTAATCAGCACAAAATGCCCAAGATGCTCAGCACATCTTCAGCTCCTTTAACTGACAAAGATAAATATTCCTTCCTGAAAAGACTAGATTACGGGCAGAATGTTTCAGATAAAAATATAACCCAACCTAAACCTTTATTCAGAACTGTAACTGAATCCTCATTCAAGTTAGAAACAAATGTGGTTAACTCCCCTCCCCCCATCCCCCGTTGTGTTCCTGTAGTAGAGAGTAACCTCTTCATTAAGTTTTCAACTTTTATAACTTTAGTTTGGGAATTGTGATTGGCCTGAAATTTGTCACATGTAGTGTAAAAGAAAAGGTAGTATTCTTCTGCAGAGTATAAAGAGAAAGCATCAGGTTTTGAGAGGCAGATCATTTTTAAATCTGCCCTGATTTAAAATCCTGACTTTTCTCTAATGTTGACTTGTTTTCCTTTCGATTAAAAAACAATTTGTGACTACCTCTTCAGATTTTCCATGTCAATAAACCTCCTTCAAAACTCATGCACTGAGTACCTTTGAAGAATCTAGATGGTGCGTGTAGTTTTGTGCACCAGCTGCCTTCCATTCAGTGCGTAGTAAGGAGTCCTTTCTCCACTGATATCAATGGGAACAGGTTTGGGCACTACTTATATTTGTGAGCATATTACCCTTGGTTGGCTGAAAGTGTCTTCCGATAGCTGAGATTTAACAAAGATTTTCCTTCAGCTTGAACAGGGGAGGAGGACCAAACGTTGGAAAAAACATCAGGGATAAGGACAATCACAGAGACAATGATGTTGTGGTTAATTTAAAGGAAGACATATGACAACAGCCAGTATCTCACTGTATGTTAGTCACCACGGTCCTGGCAAAAAGTGCATTAGCATGCAAGAACCTTGGAGATATATTGCAAAATAGAAAGTGATTGTAAAAATGGGTAAAATCATACAAATTATTCCTTTACAATACTTCTCTTTGAATGCCCAATGTTTGCATTCTGGACAATTTGAAATGAGTTTTGAAAAAGATTAGAGACTAGAGAGCTCAGTACAAAAATAAATTAATTAGATAAGAGATGAAGGGGTGATCATACGAACAGACTAATGAAGTGTAAAGTTTGGAACCAGGCCAATTATGCACATGGGAGCATTTAAACTATGGGCCAGTTTTGGAGTTCAGAGCTGCTGCAAAGAGAGAATAGGTATTCTAATAGAATGGGGGCTAATCTTTCACATGGGACATTTCAGTTTCCAAACTAGTTTGGTTTTACTAGTTAAGAATAATAAAAGATTATCCAGGGACCTTTAGAGCACTACAGAAGCTCTACTTGATGTGGACCAAGAATAACATCTTTATTCATTTCAAACTAATTGTTGCAGAATCTTTAGAATAAGACCTTCTCAAAATCAGTTGGAAACTTTGTTTCAATGTAAGACTTTTTAATATAATTCTTTTAAATCACTGGTTTCCTATGCTTTTTAGTGCATTAAAGTTATTTTAATTTGATCTGAAGTTCTCTGACAATATCAGGAAACCAAGGTGAATAAAACTACTCTTTGGGGATAGAAGATGTGTCTAAACTTGAGAAAACTGTTTGGGAATTGAAACGTTTGCCATTCCTCTAAATGCACTAAAAATATTTTAGTTTGGTCTTGAGATCTCTGAAAGCAAGTACGAATCAAGGTCATGAGAAGAAGAGATGTCTAAACTGGAGTAAGCGGTTTGGGAATTGAAAGAATATATTACGATGAGACATGAATTGATGATTGACTCGAAAAGGCTAAGAGTGGAAATCATAATTGAAAGGGGAGTTTTCTGACCAAGTGCTTAAAAGTGAGAGGGTTCCTTCAGCTACCAATAATGTAAGTGTTCCATTCACTAGATTGTTCTTGTGGGACTGACATGAAAATAATTAATGATGAAGACCAACATCTTTAGGATCACCCTTCTGAAATACACGTCATGGCAAAATGGGCAATGTTCTAAACCAAAACACTTTTCAATCCATTATTTATGTATTTATTTATTTTTTATTTGCTTCTTTGTCTAACTGGAAACCCTTTGTCATATGTAAATGAGGTCATGAAATTAAAACAAGTGGCTGGAGAAAATTGTAGAGTGAGCGATGGAAAGATAAAAAACACACAAAGCTGCCACAAGAACCCCAGTAAAACCTACTGAGGCAGTTCTCTAGAAGGAAAGAAAAAGGCAACATTTATATGACAATTAAGATTACAATTGCCCATGAATAAAAGTTTTGTGCCTTGGAATTAGTTCCTAAAGGAAGACAAAGAATGCTGTTTGACATTCAATAACTGTTCAAACAGTCTTCTACATTAATCTTCTGTGTCAGTCAGTTCCTTGATGCCACATCTCCAGAGCAATCCTGCGCAGCATGAAGATATACGCTCACAAGGAAAACTGCAACGCAGAAAGGAACAGATCGGAGGGAGGGAAATGACTTAAAAATGCACGTAATGAAAGTAAATAAAGTAGAAAAATAACAAAGGGAAAATCACTCTCAACAAACCAATTATTGAAAAACACTCTTCCATGCTTCCTGGGTAGGGGCTTCTATGAAGGGTAGGAAAAATATTAGATATGACATCTTATCAATATTTAATTGAGCTGAAAGAGACAGAGACAGGGAGCCTCCTTTTTTATTTGAAGACTATTTGCAATACAGGAAAGCACATTCATCCATTTTAAAAATACATCTCCCATGCTCTTTACAATTCTTCTCCTAACCACAAAAAGTATTGGATGGAATTTACTGTACTTTACAAATCCCAAAGATTAAACTATTTCATTTTTTTCCTTCCGAAAGGACAGTAGCGTTAAATGCTAAACAGCAGCCCTGGATCTCCTTTTCCACATACATCCTCAACTGAGTGCAACATGCATGACTGAAAGGGGTACACTCATTTCTGCCTATTGAATGCATGAATCCGACCCTGGTGCATGAAAAAGTGAGAGTCGGGTCTGTATATATAGGTAGGTATACAGCTATGCATTGGCATATTGGGGATTCCTGTGTCTAAGCAGTGCATGGCTGAACGTGCACCCATACCCTTTTGAAAATTTGGCTCCATAAATCTAATGCTTGTCTACTGAAAATGATACCTCTGTATGTTACAGCAAGATATACTGATCTTTTTTCCTTTGTCTCGGCAAAATCTGTTCTACAAAAAATTAACTTATGAATGTAGTACAGAAAAGGTTAGTTTTAAATTGCTTCAGGCTACAGGATGTTCTTATAGCAATAGATAACCAAGATCTTCTAAAAGCATCGGTAGATGAAGCAACCATGACCTGGTCATCCCTAGTGTGGGGGAAGACTCTACCTAGGGAAGTGAAACTCTGAGGTTCCCTCTGCAGAGTGTTTCCTACTTTAATCCGGGGGAAGGAGGCAAAGAGAAGATATTAAGTTCCCCTCCCCATGGAATTGATCCCCAAACCCCAAGGACATACCAAGACCTGCTGGAAGCCAGGGTTGTTCATGCAAAAGGCCCTGTACCACAGCATGGCCACAGAGGCAGACTATCCCTGACTCAACCCTATAGCACTACTCCTGTGGTGGAGATATGCTTCCAATGCTCTCTGACCAGTACCTTCTACTAGAACACGACAGGGCATTGCATAGTATAGAGGATGTACACAAAGAAGATAGCATAGACACAATCAGTATTCTCTTTCACATGAGTTCCCTGTGAGGTGGTCTTGGGAGAGAACCTCTTGAGGTTCCCAGCATCTCACAGAATCAGGCCTTGAGGGTAGAATTTGTCCCTGTAAGCCTGTTTGCTTACATCTTA